>NW_009598663.1:15312-39837 GCF_000690535.1 Cariama cristata | reverse complement strand
TTCCCTACTCTCGTAAGTGAGCATCAGAAAACATTGACCTCCAGCTCAGCAGAACCAGGGGCTGAATCTAAAGGAAAACGCTAGGTTTGACCCAGCACCTTTCACACTTTGCACAGTGTCTGGGGTCTCTGGACTGCTGTGACAGCCTCTTTTCTCTTGCAGCTCACAGAAGAGCTAGGATCTCCCTGTTCAAGGAAAGACTGTGTCACAGGGTGCAGCAGGTCTTCCAGGGCTCTCCTGGGAAAGCAGATTCTTTCGCAGTCAAAGCTTTGCAGCAGTCAAGGCACACGACATTCTGTTTTCCCTAGGAGATGCGATTTGTTGCATGGCAGGGCTCTTTCACCCTGTTCCCAAGTGAATAAACTAGGAAAAGACCCACCTAGATGTTTTGCTGGGCTGCAATAAAAATGTGTCACCAGTGCAGATGTAGTAACAGAGTTCTTCCTATACTTAGTCGGTAACATTTTGAAATTCACATAAGGGACCTCAACAAAAGACCCAAGGGGATCACTCAGCAGTTTGAATATGTTATCTGCCATCTCTTTTGCACTGGAAAACAGACAACTAATTTTCTCAGGGGAGTTTCTTTCATCTATCAGCTGATTTGACCAGTCTGGCTTCTGGCTGAGGCATGCAGGTATTTATTGTGCAGCCACAGTAGTGCATCTTGCTGCATTGCTGTGAAAAGTCAAATCCCCCATCCATTATAGTTTCTAGCTGGCTTAGGAACTTGCTGTTTGAATGTAAGCAAGTGGTTCACACGAACACAAGGTGTTAGTGATCAAAACCAGATGCTACTGGATGTAAATATGTATGTATTTTAAACCATATAATAAGCAGCTCAATTATTTCTGCATCTCTTGCCCAGAAAGTAATAGGAATGTCAGGAGCCCTCTGCTATATTGCTGATAGATAGCAGTATCTGAGGTTACTGAAAGGACAGTTTTGTTTATCTGGGTTTGCATGTGTTTGAGAACTGCTTAGTCTGTATGAACTGCTCCATTCCCTTTCTACTGTGCAGGAGTTATGTGGTGAAACAGCACCATAAAAATGACTCCTCTTTAACACCGACAAAGTGATTGAGGGCAGAGGTGGGACTGAAGCCAAAATCCAACCTCTGAAGTGCTCCTTCCAAAGTCTGCACATGGGATAAAGTCCTCACTTTGGGGATTTTTTTTTTTAAATAAAGCAAAGCTGTGTTCACAGACGGAACTGCTCTTTTTTGCCCGACCAGCTCTCCAACTTCCGTACCCCTAAAAATGATTTCTCAATGCCCACCCTGAATTTCTTTTACTGGGATTTCAACCTATTCCTCCATATCCACTATCCACCACAGATACCAAGCTACTGATAAAATTTCTTCTCTGCATGCTACTAACCTTAATTTTTCCAGTGTTCCTGAGCTATGGCACTGGGGCAGAGCACAGTATTCCCCTGCGTGTTCACAAAAGTCACACCAGTGCTAAAGCCAGGGACAAGTGCCTCCTTCAGCCTGCCTGAGATTTCACAAAAGACTCGTATGCCCTTTCAGTGGTCAGCAGGTTGTCCAAGGAAACAAGGACTAAAACGGAATGCAGAGGGAGGCTGGTGTGCCCCATGCTGTAGGAATGGCCTCCAATTTTTGTTCTGTAAGACTGGCCATTCGTTGTTCTCTTGCAGCTGCATGACCAAAGACCTGGGGCTTGCTGTACTAAAAAATCAGCCTTTTCATTATTTTCCAGTCCCCTTATCTTCTTACCATTTCATAGCACTATCATTAAAGATTTTACTGATAATGTAGTTCAGATTCACCTTTGTGTCAGTAAGTGGTTCCAATGAGAGACCACCTTTGAAAAGTCCTCATGTGCAATTGGACGCCTGTTGCAGACCTAGCTTTTTGTCTGCTGGCACATGCCATTTGATCTGCTCTGTTTTCTTAATCCAAGCAGGGTATAGGACCAAGGCAAGGCCCTTGCAGTGACATGCCATCAATGTTATTACCTTTATCAACCAAATACATAGAATCATAGAATCAGAACCATAGAACTGTAGACTGGTTTGGATTTGAAGGGTCCTTTTAAAGATTATCTAGTCCCACCCCCCTGCTGTGGGCAGAGACATCTTTCACTAGACCAGGTTGCTCAAAACCCCGTCCAACCTGACTTTGAACGTTTCCAATGATGGGACACGCACAACTTCTCTGTTCCAGTGTCTTACCGCCCTCATTGTAAAGAATTTCTTCCTTATATCCCATCCAAACTTACCCTCTTTCAATTTAAAACTGTCACCAATAAACTCATCATAAAAAGGTGAGTTTGACAACACCTATTTTCCATAAACCAGTGTTGATAAGCATTAATTATATTACCCTTTCTTTAATTCTTCATTAACAGAGACTCATATCAGCTTTATCACTGCTTCGCCAAAAATCAATGTTTGGCTGACAGGCCAGTCAGTATCTGGTTGTCCTGTTTACCCTTTAAATACTGACACAACATTAGAGTTACTCAAGGGCCCTGGAATGTCCCTTGTGCTCCAGGACTGATTAAATATCAACACTGGTGACCCAAAGTGCTTCTCCAGCAGCTTTTTAAGAACTACTGGAGGTAAGTCACCTAGATGTCTGGGTTTAAAAATATCTGTCTGTAGCAGCTGCTGTTCAACATTGTCCTTATGGAAAGTGTTTCATCATCATCATGTGATACTACCACCTTACCTGACATATTTCCAAGGATAGAGGAGAAATTATGACTTTGCCATTTCTGCATTATCCTTGACAGTCCCACTGTTTCTATGAAGTAACAGATCAATATAGTTGTTCACTTTTTTTTGTTTGTTTGTTCTTAATGGACTTTTGTTGAGTTTCTGCTGATCCTTAATTTTTCTGACCAGATCTTTGGCCTGTATCCTTCTGCTTTGCTTATTCATTTTTTATAATTTATTGTTTCTAATGTTTATTCATCCAGCATTCTTCATTTTGTGTTGCACGTAGGCATGCACACATGCAGGGATATAATTCCATCTCTCCACTTAAACAGCTTCACTGCAATCATACCTTTGTTTCTTGATTGAAGGACTCAAGCTTTTTCACAGTTATGAAATATTTCATTTGGTTATCCAATAGTTGCTCACTTTTTTTTTTTTTTTTTTCCCCAGTTAAATTATCTCTCTGAGGTGATTTGGCTTACACTGCTTTTGGCTTTGTCAAAATTATTATGTCAAAGTTCCAAGAGTGTATACGAATTCTCTGCACGCTATTTTGTTTATATGTGACAAAAGTAATCAATCAAAATCATAACATCTTGTAACTTGTACCTAAGTTACTGCTAATTTTTAGTTCTGTGGCTGGTTTTCCTTTATCAGCCAGGATGAGGTCAAACACAGAATTTCCTGTGTCATGTGTAACACTATCTGAAATTGCCACCTGTAATTCATACATGAGGGGCTTTTTAATTCCTTTGTGTACATCTCAGGTTGATGTTTCCCATGATAACTCTTTTTTTTTAATTTTTCCCCCTACAGACTATAACTAATTTTTTTAACAGAAGGTTGTCCTGTTCTTTCATGTGATTTGCTGGTCTGTTGGGAATACTGACTAGTAGCCCAGCTTGTGATTTAGACCATTGGAAATGCACTGATATCGCTAATGAGCATGTCAACTAACTATGAAGCAGTATCATCATGGTTAATTGATAGTCCTAAGCATGTCATAGTCAATAAACTGTTCTGTGTTGAACTTTGTTAGAGTGGGATATGTGCATAGAAGTACACTGATGACTCTATCATTATGGCAAGTACAGGAACTGCTGCGTGCAAAAATCATAACAACAGTGCCTGGTAAACAACACCAAATTCCAATACACAGTGGTATGTATATTTTAATGCAGCAGATTTCATATGCAGTAAACATTTGGGGTCAATTTTGATCTCAGTCAGCAAGACTGCATTACAGCTGAGGGGAACTGGATTAGTTTCCATGCACTGAAATTACAGCCAGGGCATTTATAGCCTATGATATCAAAATACAGAATAGTAAGAAAGCATTTTCATTTAGGCAGCTATTTTCCCTTTTTTTGAGACTGTAGAAGATGGATGTGGATGACAGTTTGTACTGGATGTACGTTAGTCTATAAAAGGTTGATAAATGGCTAATAAATATTTTCATAAATGGCCGTTCTGTTGCTACAGAGTCCAACAGGTTGCTCATAACCATCTGTAACTCCTATTTGCTATGTATTTACTATGCTTAGAGCTCCTGTTAACCCTTTGATTAATCCCATTTGGTTAGTCCCAGCTGGGTGACAAATACCTTTTTCCCTATTTGTAAAAGGAGAACAGTGATACTGGCTTCCTCTGTAAGGTAACAGAGAGGTCATGTATTTCATTAGCATTGTCACCCAGGCATAAACTATTAAGAATATACTCTGAATAAAGAATTGGTGCAGTGAGCATAGCCTTTTGGAGATAAAATGTACCTGAACTCTGGCTTCTGGGAGGTTTATCTTTGCTGCCAGTTGATTGCGAATATGGACATCCGGGTAGTGAGTCACTTGGAAAATCTTCTCCAGTTCCTGGAGCTGCTCAGCTGTGAACGTTGTCCGGATTCTCCGTTTCCCTTTCCTCTCAACTGTGCAAACAAGGAAAGGTGTATCGCATTTTATAAGAAGAGGCCATAGGGCCACAAGAAGATTCAGAGATCCAGCAATTTCTGTAAATTGCTATGCAGCTGGGATGGCACCTCCAACACCTTCTAGACATGTACTTACCGTAAATGACTGTCTCCTGACCCAACAGTGAATGTGAATGAACTCCTGTATCATTCAAGGAGTGAGTCAAAAGTGCTCATCTGCAGTGCTAATTCCATGGATCCACTGCATGTCAACAGCTACAAAACCCTATGCATTTTAACCATACTAGCCCTGCAGTGGGTTTGTCATCAAAGTCCTTTAGTGTTGGACCAACCTTTGACCCCTTTTTCCTGTCTGCCACATGCACACATTCGTTGCTAATTTATAATCCCTTATTAACTATTTGTCAAGAAACTCAATGTAAATGGAATGACAGAGTAGATACTCCATTTTGTATTGGTACTGTTCTCATGCCTGTAACGAATCACCATCTTTCTTTCAGCTCATAAATTTTCCATCCCTATCTTTTCCTGTCATACTGGGCTTACTAAGCTTTCCTCAAGCTCTGAGGTATTATTTTATTCCATTGTCACTCTATTGATTTTGATGATTTGTCTCCTCCTGTATGCCAGCAATATCAAAGAGTATCCAAAATGCATGAACACTGCGGAGAGAACTCGACCATTCCAGACTGACTAACCACTGTTCTCTTCCCATACCATTCCTTCGGCAGTATTTAGGGATAGCGAGCAGTTTCACTGCAGTGGCAGTGAAAAGTGTTATTAAAAACGTTACCTTACAAAGAAAAGTCATGGTATTCTCCTGACTGCACTGTTGTGGTGTGGGGACTTTGTAAACAAGCTTAACCTTAAGAACTACAAGGCCTTAAAATCCATATGGGAGCAGCATATGGGGAACTTTGGGTGCTGTGAATTCCTAAGGGGACTCAGACTGCTCCATTCCTTCACCTGCTGTGGTGTGACCACATGAAAGACTTCCCTCAGCACTCCTACACTGTTTTGAAAATGCCCTCCTCCTACACCAGGTTATTTCATTTAGATCATGAACTCTGTATGCCACTTGGTGTAAGTTAGAATAAAGTTTAAGTTGCTCTGAAATGATGCTGAAGGGCTGATGTCTTGCAAGGAGGAGGAGAAAGGAGCAGCAGAAATGAGCTCTAAAGCAACTGATCTGCAGAACATGGAGTTCAGCGTTGTCCCGAGGCTGGAATCCTCTCTGATGGACAAATGGAGTATCTTCCAGCTGACATTGAACAACCAGCACAAAAAGCCATGCCCCAAGCATTGTGAGTCACAGTTTTTTTTCTACTGAGCTTGGAAAACTGCAGCCTGGTAGGAGCATAAAAATTCTAATATCACTAGTGACTATGATGAGCTTGCTACTCAGTGACCTGAAGTAATTGGCAATGACACCATGTTGCTCGAGAAAATGACCTTTTTGAATAACTGCTTTTGATCTTCCATGGTGTAATGACAACCACCAATTCATACTAGGTACCTAGATGCATACACTTACTAACGGGAACAGTTAACCAGAGAAGGTTAGCTTAGTCCCTCAAAGAGACTTTTTCCCCCCTTTTGTTCAACTATTAGCATAAACTTCTCCTTTTGGGGACTAAAGCAGTGAAAAAGGTGACTAAATGCTTTGGCCAATACAAATCGGGCTATGTGCCAATCAGAAAATGTCATTTTTCATTTTCTGTAATTGAAACTTCATTGTGACTCTCGTGACACAGAAAATAAGGAATAAAAAATTCTGTCCATTGATTTGGTAGGAAGGTGCCTAGGACACGATACCTGGGGACCAGTAAGTGAATATATTCTATTATGAATATTTCATCTTTTCTAAACCTTTTGAGTACTTTGAAAGGAAACCAGTCATGCAAGAATAACAGAGGAGCGTCATTTATCATAAACACTGTCAATACTCCCATATCTCAGAAACAGCCTAATAAAGTTGATGTCCAACACAGTTAAATCCAAATCATTAGACTTTTCACCAGCCTATCAAAGTACTACTCATTAGACTGCAGCACTGGCTTCAGCCCCAAGAGAAAAATGTTATTTACATTGAATCTTCCTGGCACTACTGGGGCAGAGATCTGAAATGAGAACTATTTTTGTGTGTTAATGCTGAAGATAGCAGTGGGCACCCTCTCCTAAGAAGCTCTGATTACGAATTTGCATCTACTCGAACCTTCCCGAAAGATGGCTGTAAGGGGGATTTATTGCCATATGGATTAAAAGAGAAATATCAATGCCGACAATATGAATCTCAGGACACTACGTCCCCTGTAGATATGATAGAACTAACAGTTCATAATGGTGTCTCTTGTCTGGAAGATTTTCACCTCACACCTCTCTGTGGGGGCTGCCCTCCATATCCTCCTGGGAGATATTGCAGACGGGTAAGATTGAGTACCAGGCTGATGTTTTGTCAAGCACATCATGTTCTGTCATGCAGTAATGAACCTCACTGCTGTATTTGTATCATTACAATGTATGGTATTTATATTTCTCTAGCACGGGGCAATTCATACAGCAGATCCTGACAAGAAGTGAAGTTTTGCCTGACCTTATCATGGTCTCAGAAATTTGAGGTCTCTCTGACATGTCCTATACATCTCCCTGAACACTGACCCTCTATCCAGGGTAGAAGACTGGCTCTGCAAACCTGGGAGAAGCTACAGTTTACCTCCAGCATTTCCAGAGCGGAGCAAGAGATCCAAGCTCAAACTGTGACCACCTCCTTGTTCCTGTGGTCCCAGCTGTACATAAACATCTGGGATGCTGGCAAGATTCTTGTCCTGCCAGGTTTTGTAATCCCAGGCAGTCTGCGTACCTTCTAGCAATCAGAAAGCCTTCGGGAGAAAGAGAACAAGCCTGGCTACCTCCTGGAAGATTTCTGAATTAGCGAAAAAATCCCAATGTACTTTTTAAAAGAAGTGTTAGATTAATGAACTGAAATACAATTTTATAACTATGCAAAGCAAGAAAGAAACAATATACATTTTAAAACCTGAGATGTCACATCAAATATTTTTTTTTAAAAAGGTGTGTTTTAATATTCCATCAGAATACAGCAAATAATTATTTAGTCCAGTATAAACCCTTCTGTCTCATACATTAACCAGACTCTACAGAATTGGGATGACTGAACTGACCGTGATGGGATTGAAGTGAATGCCAAAGACCAGCTGGATCAGACCCCATCGCAGCGGGCACTATACAGACAAGACTCTTACGTAAGCGAAGGCTCTACACAATGCTCAGAAGTGTCAATCCTACTGAAACCAGATTTTTCAAAGCTGAAACTCATCAGATTAAACAAAATACAATAACATGAGGTCAGCTATGGGCCAATAGAGACTGAAGGACAGGCTTTGATTTCAACTGGAAATCAAATTAAATTGCTAACAAAATAGACTCCGGTGAACTAATCAAGGCTTTTGCCGAAATCAAATTAAATTGCTAACAAAATAGAATCCAGTGAACTAATCAAGGCTTTTGCTAGTAGGAAATCTAGAAGAGTGCATTCTTTTCTGTATGTAATCAGTCATTCTTTAAAAAAACCCAAACTATAAAAAAATACAAAGAATCTGGGACTCTATGTTAACATTTTCTCTTGCAAGATGAAACTTTCTCTGACTGTAGCTTTGATACTTCCCTTTGCCTTGGGACGTTAGCTTAGAGATCCCATAGCAAACAACAGCATTCAGAATTACAGTCTAATAAAGAATGTGGGTGGAAGATATAAGACTAGAAAGTGTTGGAAGTGTAACATTGGCTTTACAGACGTGGCTTTAGA
Organism: Cariama cristata; assembly: GCF_000690535.1. Lineage (NCBI taxonomy): Eukaryota > Metazoa > Chordata > Aves > Cariamiformes > Cariamidae > Cariama > Cariama cristata. The sequence goes on along the minus strand of NW_009598663.1, from coordinate 31,402 downwards.
CTCTCTGGGGAAATAAGACTCTGTCTGAATTTCCTGAGCTATTTTCTATGTAAAAGCTGGGGATATTCAAGTGTGCTTTTATGCTCTGTGAAAGTCATTTGCAGGTTAGCTGACTGCTGAAACCAAGCCTGAAAATACCGGGCAGGTAAATATGTCAGCATTTGCAGATGCTTAGAGATACAGCTGTCTATACATTGCCTTGCTGTTGACGTTGGAAAAGCCAGATTCTCCATGCTGATAAAGCAGTATAGCTCCTTTAAATTCAGTAACAGGCTCCATTTGTCCTCTTCAGATCTGGCTTTATTACTAGGTCAGACTTGGAGAAAGTTGAAACATTTGAACTTTGTAGAAATACAGATTCTTCTTGAAGGTGTGCAGTGAAAGGATGAGATCAATGGGTACAAGTTGCAGCAAGGAAAATTCTGATTACGTACTAGGAAAAAATGTTTTCACTATGAAGGTAGTCTGATATGGTCCTGGAGAGGCTGAGAAATCTCAATACTTGGAGATATTCAAAACTTGACTGGACAAAGGCCTAAGCAACCTGATTTAAGCTGGCCCTACTTAGAGTTGGGGTTGGACAAGATGGTCTCCAGAGGTCCCTCCCAACTTTATTATGTTATCTCTGACCTCCAAATATCCACATGGACTGAAGCCCCTCCATCATTCCTTTCCTAAAAAGTAAGGGAATTTAAGGCTTTAATACTATGCACAGCTCAAGGAGTCTGATTTGCAATTGCTTATTTACACTGTTTCGGCTTAGTGTATTGCGGCTTATTTCCTCTATCCGGTATGACACAGTTACAAGATATTAGAGGTATGAGCAAATCAATACTAAAAACTACTGCTTGTGCTTGGGTTTGCTAAAAGATCTGCAGCTGCAGCAATGTCATATTTGGGTAAATTCACTCTGGACTATAGTCTGTAGTAGGCAAATAGCCTACGGTACACCTTGCACTGCTGTTTCTCAGCTGCCCTACATACCTGAATCAACTAGATAAATGCTGCCTCAGGGAGATCTGTGCAATTGCACCTCCCGTTTGCATTTAGCCCATCAGCAGGTTAAGACCATATCAAGCCTACTTGGTCTCATTACGAGGGTGCATACACTGGAGGCACAAGGAGCTAAGAACCCAAGAGAAGAGCTGGAAGTCAGTGCTGGCTCATATTTCCTTTGGAGTAGATGAAAGCTGGTAGGATCAGTTTATCTTGCTGCAATCCTCTTTGTCATTTCTGGACAGACAGCCTCTCACAGTATGTGATAACCAGATCCAAAGATTTCGCTGCTTCTTTGACAAGAAGAGAGAAAGCAGTTACATAATCAAGCAAGTGGCTTTGGCTACAATATCCTCAGAAATATATTTTTCTCGGTGTAACAAAGTTGACTGTATCATTTGTTTCTCAGAAAGAATCTCAGGAACATTGAAAAAGAGCCTCATTGTATCTGGTTAAGTTCTGGTTTTCCCTTTTAGCCTCTTTAAAAGAGGTTCCTCTCTTCTTTTTAATTCAACCAATTACAGATATGTGAGTCTCCCAGCCAGTTCCTTCTCATGGCTTTTCTGAACATTGTTCTTTTGTGGTGACATTCTGCTCATGGCAGCCAAGCCCATAGCAAAAAATCCCCAAAACTGCAAACCTATCGAAGACTTATTACAGAGTGCTGGTGGCACCAGGACAAACGTGCTTCTCTATGTACAAAGATGTGCCTGTGGCAGTCCCTTTCCTAGTCAAAGAGGTGGCTCACAGCTTTCAAAAGCGCTTGCGCTGCAATATTTAGCTGGGAGTGTGGCAGTGTGGTTAATCTTTATTAAAGTGGGTTTTCAGCCTTTGTTAAGAAGGACTGGCATTGCCAGCAACACTGATACTAATTGGATAGGTGCAATGTGCTCTAGATAGAGCCTCCTGCTAGAAAACACAAGATTTAGCATCCAGCTGCTGGCCGTTCAGGCGTTGCCGAAGTTAAGACAGAGCAGCATGACTTGAACTTTTAAAAGCTTGACTTCCTTCCTTCAGTCCACAACTCCTTGATGGAGAGTTGCTTCCACCCTGGCCCAGAGTACAGTGCCTAATCACCTGACAGCGAGGCTGAAATGCAGAGGTGCAGACTTCAGGCGGTGTGATTTTTTAATACCAAGATAAAAACCTGTTCAAGCAAGCTGTACGGTGGTGGCCAGGGGAGTTTCTTAGTCTGCTTGTCAGAGGAGTTGGCAAGGAGTAGATGGTGTGTATGAAACCATTCATGTGGACAGTTTGTTGCGGAGGATGGTGCTCACCATCAACCTGAGCCCTCAGTGAATTTAACCCTTCCCATCTGCCAGCAAAATGATGACCGTGTTTACAAATGCTCCCACCCTGAAATGGTGTTGTGCATAACCCTGGCACAGCCAGTGGTCAGCGAAATATCTGGAGGAAGAAGCAGGCAGGCCATGGTTTGAGGGACCCCAGCTGACAGGCGTGCTTGTTGGTTTCCAACACCTGGTATCAGTTCTGTACCTAGGCTAAATGACCTGCACCTTCATGAACTCCTTCAGGTCAGCGTGGGTTTGGGGTAGATGTATGTGTAGTTTCCCCATTCAGCTAAATCTCAAGCTTGAAACGTACTTTCTGTGAATGTTCAGCCGTTGTCAAACTTCACCTTAAAAACAGTGGCCAGCCTAATCCAATAATGGTTCTCACCGGGGAAAACAGGTTCCCCACCATTGTCCCCACACTCTCTGGTCAACCACCTTTGTCAGAAACCATCCATTTGCCCATCAAGAAAGTTGAGCTTATTGCAGGCTGCACAGACAGCCTGTTTTCTATTTTATTCCTGCTCTTGGTGGTTATTTGTACCTGCAAACCTCTAGACATCAATCAGGCATGCTTGTTTACATCCCTGCCTCAGAGTCTGTGCTTTGTCCAAGAAAGCATAATTCCATCATTATTTTAGTACGCAATCTCTGCTGTTTTGCATTTCAGCATAAAGCACTTGCTAATACAGTAGGTAAAAGGCCTGCCCTCAATTTCAAAGAACAGTAATTAAAAGTACCAAATCCCAGGGATGTAATGAAAAGTTCTCAGACAATTTAAGAGAAGCCAATAAGTGCTCGTAAGACCTTTGAAATAATCTTATCAAGATGTGCCATCAACTTTACAAGTGGTCACATTACACAAATTTGACTAGCAGGAACAAATTAACCTCTGGGTCCTCTGTAATGTATGCTTAGGATTCAAAATTCCCAGGAAAGAAGGGGCTGCTCGAGGAAAACATTGAATGCTAGCATTTGCTTTAACTAAAAAACACCTGAAACCCCCAAAACAGGAAGAAACAACACAAACAGAATTTATGATAGTCCCCCAACTGCTGACAGCTTTGCTTTCTTCAGTGCTTACTTGTATCAGTGAGACTTTTATATGAGCAGTCTGAAGGGTGGGAGTAAAGGATTCAGGTTTCATGCCTTTCATTTAATATCCAGGGTGTGATTATAAACAGTCAGTCTTCAAAGAGGGAGAAAAACAAAGAACCAGCCTTCAACAATGCCTCAGGTAAACCCACCAGAACAAGGTCAACAGTCTGCTGCATTTCTAAATCTATATAGGAATGCTGCACTTCAGAGCGCAGGGCTGCAGGGACTATTCACACTGATAAACAGAAGACTGGTAAGACAGCTAATGGCAGCCAAATTATATATATAGGCATTTATTTTTTCCTCCTGCTTTTCCTTTTCATTTAGAATTGGTTCCTTTTGTTCTGCAGGACAATGGGATGCTTGTGCCCTTTCTCGCAGTCCCATTGGCATATTCTGGGCAGCCGATATTTATCTGGGATTGTGATTATACAGTGCTTCATTGTCTCTTGGGTGTTTTATAAATACATTAAGATAAGTCAGCATATTGGGGAAAAGACTGTTCTGTGAGAGATAAACCATGCTGTTTCACAGGGGTGCATGGATTTGACCATATTGTCCAAAAATGAACAGTACAAATGAATTTATGACTTCAGAGAAAACATAAACACTAAGCTAAAGATGCCTGCAACTGGCATCAGTACAGAGGGGACATGACTTATACTGGAATTTCTCCAGAACTGAGATCATCTCTATATTTCCTGTTGTCTTTATGATAATTGCCACCAGAATTTGTCAATATGCTTTGGGATCAAAGATGCTATCATCATAATAAAACAATTAAATTAATAAAAAGATCCCTGAGCTCCCAGTCAGCAATGTACAGAGGATTTCTGCTATGGCAATATTTAGGTGATGTTCACTCACTGTGGCAGCCTTCTCCGCAGTGAATAATGAAGATGCGAGCTGCGGGAAATAACATATTCCAGTTTTTCCCATGGCCTGGAACCCTCAGTTTCTGGTGGAATTAGGAGTCAGCTTCATTTATTGAAGCCTTATCTACCTTGTACTTGAATTATTGCCCGAGAAGAAACCCCACAACACTGGGCATCCACCAGTGTCTTAAGGTGATGCTGCTTTCTGGCTTCTCCAAGGCACTGACTGCTCCCTTGCTGGAGCAGAGGACTGGAACCACTACCCATGTGCGATGCTGGGCACACTCATCCACTGCCTTTGGATGTAAATAGTTACAGCACACACACAGAGATGTATACAGTCAGACTCAGCATGTATAAAAGACATTGCAAAAGAATTGCCCATGAGTATCTGAACTAGGCTGGGATCTTGTCTGTGGCAGTCTCCAGCAGAAGTTGCTGTGGGTCACGCAGGCATGGGGGCATGTAATCCTCTGAGGCTCCAATGCTTGGCTGTCGTGAACTGGTCAAGTCCCAAGGATGTCACACAGAGCAGAGAGAAGGAATTAAAAAAAAACTGAGAGCTCAGGATTTAACTTGGGTGTTTACATGGACATGTCGCTGTGATGCTGACCGACAGCCACAAGAGTTTGCCCTCCTTGTTCTTAAGTTTTGAAGACCCTGGCAGCAATGGTGTTAGCACATAGCAAAATGGCAGCAATTAATCATTTCACAGAGAGCTGGCCCAAGCAGAGTCTGTACCCACAGCTCCAAAGCAAGGCCTCTGTCAGAATGGCCTCCTTCTAAAATAGGTTTTACCAGCACTGCTTCCCAAGAACCAGATTTTCCAAAAAAGTTCTGCTGAGATTTTCGTGCAAAAGGCCACAGGTGAAAGCACCCAACATTTAGAATGAAGGCTTCCAAATTCAAATAGGGGCTTAGCTAAACTAAATGCCACTGTCACCATATCTCTAGCTTAAGAGGGCTTTTCTCTTTTTTTGCTTGCAGTGCAGCCTCTAAGTTCAAAGTGCAAGAGGCATTGCTTCCTGTAAATGGGTTGTGATAAGGGCATAAATCTATTTAGTTTAAATGACACTGCATTTCTAAACTGCTTAGTCACAGAAGCCATTTTGTGGGAAAAGCAAATTTTTAGGAACACTACAGTGTTGCAGAGTTTCCTGGAAATATGCTCCAAATTCACACTCAGGGTCACAGTTGGGGTGCTCTTGCTATCTCAGACCACCTGCCCATGAAGGGCACATTGTCATAGCCTCCTCCTCCTCCTCTTTCTCCTCCTATCCAAAAAAGCACCAGATGAACCCCAGCCCTCCTGCCTCCAAGGCGATTGTATAGCACGCTTGATTTCTTCTGCTCCCTGACAACTGTACAGATGTGTATGCTTAGACAGAGCCTAGTGCTCTTCCTCACAAATTACGCAGGTGTTTTATATAGATAGAGGTGGGCTGTGAGAAAGAGGTGAGGGAATGCCCAGCCAAGGATTTATGACGTCTTTCACATCAGAAAGCTGTCCCGCTGCTGCGGTGGGTGCCATTCCCCACGGTGCTTGTAGGCATCCTTGGGGTGGGTGTAAGGGGGGTCCTGGGGATACCTGCACATAGCATATGCTATAGGCATTGGGCACTGCCCGGGTGCCTTGTTAGAGGACCCGTAACCAAACTATAGCTACCATGCCAAAAGCGTGTCTGAACCGCAAAGTCGCTAGGCATGGAAACAGAAGTTAATTTGCCATCAGCTCAAACTGTAAGGACTACAGGCTGCTTCCAGGGATGGTGCAGTCTCCCTCTCCTGCAGTCCCTGCTGCTGAGCTCGTCTGGGAAAGGTGACTCCAGCCACAGCCAGAGGCAGGAGAAAAAGAGCCGCCAGCTCTCCCCCCTGATGCAAGGCGGAGGAAGAAGGCTGAAGCGTATGATGCTGGAAAGGATTTTAAACCCAGGCCTCCAGCCTTCTGCTGAGAATGACACAGTGCGTGAACGGGATCTGAAACATCATTGTTTGTGCACTGCGGGGAAAATGCCAATTCAGTGCTTTAGGATCCTCCCTCCTCCTTCAGCCAATTTCTATCAAAGGCTCAGCAACTGCAGGAACCAGTAGCCTAGAAAATGGCAGATCATTAAACCTCTGCTTGCTTTCAAAACTCCACTGCCACCAGGGAACAGAGGGATTTTGTTTAAAATGCCTTTAAAATATAAGTTGTCATTGAAAGGGCCTGCTCAGCTTGACTCAGTTTTGTGCAGATAATTACACGCTTCCCCCTTGCTTTGCTGATGAGGCTGGTACTGACCACTGCACTGGTCAATGAGGCGAATTGCTGAGTTGGGACAGCCGCTTTCCTCCTCTGTCAGCCTGGGAAAGCCACCTCCCAGCTCCGGTGTGATCCCCATGGCTGGGGACTCCCTCCCACATTACATATACTCCTTTTTAGCACTCACAGGCAACTCTGAGTGCCAGATACATACAGTTCTGGCTCTTCTGCGAGGAAGCAACGTGATTTTTGCCCTGCTGCCATCAACTGTGTGCAGCTTACGGGGCAGAGGTAGGCTAAAATATCCAGTTATCTTACAAGGCTGCTCTCTGCATCAAGACAGACGCCGTCTTGTGCAGGAGGAAGGGGTGACAGCAGCTTGTCACAAGGCTCATGTATACCATAGCAGCAGCAGCAGGAACAAGGCTTTTCTTTGAAATATATTTCACAGAAAGACATATTTCCTCTGCCAATTTGCAGAGTCTGGGCTGAAGAAGATGTGTGGACCTCAGTGAAGTCAGCTGAGTAACCCTGCATCTGCAGTCACAAGAGCCCATTAGGAGACTTCAATGGACTTAATTAAAATTGCCTTTTTTTTTTTTTTTTTTCATTTAGAAAGGAGTGAATAATAACAAACCATGCAGGAAACATCTTATTGCTGCTGCTGGAACCTGTTTTCTAGAATGTAGTATGATCATCTGTATTAACCTTTCCTAAAACTCAAAGAACTTAAAGCGGTTTTTGTCACATGCTACTAATACATTGCACTCTGTTAGGAACTTGTCTCGTTCAAGTACCATGCATCCTGCTTAGCTTAACGTCTCTGTGCAACACATTGGAAAAGTATATTTGTATTGTCCTTTGCTTTGGCTAAGAGATAGTCTGCTGTTTACCAGTGCTCACAACTAATGAAATTAGCAGACCTACTAACATGGCCAGGCTTGAAAATTGTGCCTGACACATCCTGCATGCCAGACCTATTGCACATTGACAGTTTGCCTGTCTGCATGCTGATGACCTCTTCATCACCTGTACAGTGGGTCCAAGGTGTACAGAACACATCGAGCTGATTCGGCACGTTCACCAGCCTCGCTCCCCACGTTGTGCAATGCCCATTTACCAGGAAACGGGCGTTGCACAACCTGGGGAGCGAGGCTGCTGACCATGGTAACTTCATAGGTTGCCACCCCAAGTAGGAGGGCAATAAACCCCCAAAGCAGTCCCTATCACTAAAATTGGTAAGGTTGGCAGGTCTGAGCTAGATTTCTAGCTCCAAGGGTGGGTCTTCATGTTGTCAATGGCGAGACTGAAGAACCATTCCTGTGACTCAGCCAGGAAAGATTTGTGACATCTGTTGCTAGATATTGCCATGTACATCACTGTAAGATAACAGCTGTGTTTTTGGGTACTCTGGGAGAAAGTTTAGATATAGAGGCACTCACCATGAAGTGGATGGTCCACCGGGAAGTTGCATAGCTGATCTTCCTCTTCCTCGTGTTTTCTTTTGCCTTCCAGGTGTTCACGTCCTGAGTCCTCACCCAGGAGGGAAGCTGGGCTGTCAGTAGGTCTCCTGCAGTGAGCTGCCTGCACTTTCTTTGCCTTGGCCATGGGTGTAGCAAACGTGGCAGGGAGAAGTGTTTTGGCTGAACGTAACTCGTAGTCTAACTGATTCCTGGTGCTGGAATCTGTGAAGGACACAGCATGAGACAGCTTTGAATGAAGCAATCGTTGTTCAGTGCACCTTTCAGTTCGTGTGAAAAAAGAGAAGCATGGGTGTGGTCCAGATACTTTGCCATTCAAACCTGATCGTATTTTAAATGACCTTAATCCTTCTGTGCTGTGCATCAATGCCAAAATGACCCCATATTGCAGGGACATGATCCCGGTGAATCTGACCCCAAAATCTAGCCTGTTTTCTGCTTCCTTCCACCTTAAAACTTCCAATGGTCCTTGTGTGAGATTTTAAAAAAAGGATTGTAGAAGTAAAGAGACACAACCAGATGATCAAGAAAGCTCAGTTTCCCTGTCCGTATCCAAATCAGTGGCTGCCTTCTCTGAAGAACTCAGAAGTACAGTAGATGTGGAGCTGCTCTGAAAATCTGTTAGCAAGATCACCGTGGAATTTGCTGGATGGTAAATACTTTTAAAAATCTGATTTCTTAAATATCCCTGTAGGTACATCTACCCTACAGGAAGGTGGGCCAGAGAATAGGCTAAAGGTCAGTGTCTTCCCCAGTTCAGGTCCATTTGTCCTTTCTTCCACATCTGGGCTGCCTGCCGCTCAGATTTAGGCATTGGATAACTCTAAGGGCAGCCTTTACCCAGGCTGTCAACATTTCCCATCTGCCTTTGTGACAGGTGACACTGGTGATATCTAGGAAGGTACTGACAGCCAACTCATCTTCATGAAATCACCTACACGCTCTTGTTGACAGGACAAACATAACAGAAGTGCGTATTGGCCCATGTTCATGAAGTGCAGCCATAAGATTAGCTTAGATTTGAGCACGAGTGTTATAAACAACCTCAGGGGGAGCTGAAAGTAACCTCAGCAGTAACCAGTGGTGATATGTGCTAGGACACCTGGCCCTGAGTGGTGATGAATTTGGTCACAGAAGCCATGACCTTTCTTCTGCCATTGTGTTACCTCATTACTAACACCATCCTCTCTGTGTGTAGAAGGGGCACTGCAAAGATCTTTCAGATTAGTTTTCTGCTCTCGTGAATGTAGTATGAGTCCTTACTCTTCCTTATAAAGGTAAGTGGACCTTGCAAAGCCATGCACTGAAATATAGCAAGCTAGGAAGCCTTGTGGTTCAAGGCAGCATACCGTCTGTGGCTGTTAGCATCCCGGGAGAGGTATACCAAATAGTCTCATTCTCTTACCCACTCTTTTCTACATTAAAGCCTCACCATAAGTCCCAATTCTGAGTGTTTTATGCACTGCCTTTGGTAGATGCAATCAAGGCTCAGGCTTGACTCTTCAGAGACAAGATAACTGGGTCTGTGCTGCTTTAACGGCAAACCTAGAATTTGATCTAATTTTCCTCCATGCCTGTATTTCTTTGTTTGGAAAGGCAGAGTAAGAGGCAACATATGAGCATAATGGACCCATTGGGGAATTTAGGTTCCATGGTTAGCATGACCCTGAAGTGAATGTGACAGTACAGGTTTGCCTGCTATTACCAACAAAGAACATTAAAATCTTAATGCAATAATGGATTGCACTCATGAGCAGTCACCCACTCCTAGGCTCTGGGGTTTGCAGCACCTGTGGCTGTTCCCTTCTCCCCTCTCATATCTAAGTAGCAGCAGGTGTGAACCCCAACAGATTGTACTGGAAGAAACTCCATTTTTTAATATATAGTTTACTTCTGGTGCAGTATCCAGCATTGGCAAACCATCTAACTTTTTAGACTTGTCAGAGTTTTATTTTCTGATCAAATAACAAGTTCTATTTGTAACCAGCCCTGGAGCAATGATAATTATAATATCTGGACACCAAGTGCCCAATTCTGCCCTTAGTAAAAGCCCACACAATAGGAATTTTACAGAGGGCTGACACTGATGTGAAGAAAATGCTGTTACAAGAGCTCTGGAAATCAGTCAAAGCCTTATGTCAAGAAAGGATGATTGTTCAAATGTTATATTTTCAAATTATCACCAATCTTTGGGTAAACTTCTACATACAATTGCATGTGTCCTGCCATACTGACTTTAAAAACCTGGTATGAGGTCCACCTCTGTGTTTGAGGCATATCGTGCAATTTAATTCCTCATTTAATTCCTTTGGGACCAACTAGGTTTGAGGTTTCTGGTGAGAAAACAGGTGAGTTTTGAACAATATTTGTGGGGTAAAGGAGAAGGATAGACCTGGGAGTGATCACTAGCATGGGTCTGGGGTTAAATGATTTGCCTAAGAACTCAGAAGACAGCAATGTTGGAATAGGTTTTTAGCCCAGAATTTCTCTCTCAGTTCCCCCATCACTAAATTAAGGACTAGTTGCACTCCCTTGCTAGATGTGATGCTGCGAAAACAAACATATTACAGAATTGATGGTGCTTATATCCCACAGTAATGAAGAACATAAGGGTACCTGAGCAAGGTGCTCTTATCGGCAGTGATTAAAGCTTTCTAAGAATGACACTGGCATTTTCTAACTTCTAGAAGATTTTTCACATGTCTTCATCCTTCATACACAAAATTCATCCCCGAAATTTTTCTCTGAGATGCACACATACCCCAGTGATGAGCACAATTTATGTGTGAGCATGGACAGAATAATTATAGGCTGAAGAAGAGAAAACAAGGAGGGAATGGAAGACTGTCCTAAGCAGATGGGAAAATACCAATGTCTCTGTGAACTAGGGAAAAGGAGTGGGAAGATCTGTTGTTTGAGATCAGAGAAGCAAATTAGAGTGGTATGAACCTTAAAGAGAGGCTGGAAAAATCAAGGAGGTTTTCTGGAGGATAAGATTGAAGGTAGATGATACTGAGTTGAAAGCACATATCTGAGAGTTAGGAGCCCCAAGGTCTACTCCTGATTGCATTGCAACCTTCTCTGGTGCTTGTTGTCCTGAACAAGCAAGGAGACTGACTGAAGTGGTAGCTCTTTAGGCCAGCCAGTATTTTTTGGTGCATATTCATGTGACTCCAGCAGAGAGCTCTGAAAAATACCTATGAATTGCAACGGGGTGAAAGTTCCTCCAGGGAATGCAGTTTTCTTTTCTTTTCTTTTTTTTTTTTTTTTTTAAGGGATGGCAATGACATTTCAGTCTGGCACAACATGAGGTATTTGTTACTGTCACGCACAGAAATTACTTTGACTTGTGGCTCAAAATGGTCTTTTTGGCTTGACTTTCAATTGCATAGGAAAGGATGGGAAATTTCAGGCAAGACAGTAAGATTTCTTTTTTGAAGCAGGGTGTTATTTTAGATGACCTAAGTTCCATTTAAACCTTTCTGTGTAATCACTGGAGAGAGACAGACCTGTTGTAAGCATAAGACTTACAATTTTAGGGTCTCACTAAGGCTGTGAACAGGGAAGAGTCTGTCACTGAAAAGTACAAGCAGCTTTTTATTATGCTGTTTTTCTCCTGCTTCTCTTTTTTTTTAGGTTTTTCTTTTTTTTTGGTGGATTGTTTTCCCTTGCAATAGGTGGGGTGAACTGGTGATATTGGCCAGGTGGCATCTGTTCAGTTATATTTCTTCAGCTGTTTCCTCTTTTGCAATAAAGCTGGGTGGAGTGTTGCTAAGAGTGAAGTAAATAATCACCATATTGACATTTGTGTCAGTTGTATTCCTATTAATTTGCATATCCTTAACATAATGGAGCTTAACACAGGCAGAATGACGAAATTACCATATCTGTTACTGCTTTTACTATTAATTTCCCAGGTGTAATGTCCTCATCCCAAGCTCTCCTTGACTTAATAAAGAACCTCCTGATGGTGGAAACTCACTGGCAGAAACCAGGAGAGTAATGAACAATTATTTCAGATGTACTTTCAAGCACATTGAAATCAAGTTCTCAGGGATTTCAGAAGGATTTCTTCTGAAATGGGCCTGCTAGTCTTCTCTGTTTAAAATGAAAGAGTTGGCACTAGGGAGAAGATCAGCACTTGCTGGGTGTTTATTTGTGCCCCTTGCAAAGGCCATCGTTACCCTTTCTAGGCACTGTGACAGAAAGAAGAGAGAGAATGCATAGACTGAATACTAAAATGTCTTCTTGTTCACTATTCCTTTTTTAACTTGGTAAGAGTCTTTCAAAAATTCAAAAATTTCAGTAGACTTCAGATGAACAGCTGCAGTTCCAGGTGATCTAGTAGTTGTGTTTGTGCAGTAAAGTCACAAATGGCTAATCCTGCAACTGGGAAGTTGCATGCTCCTGGGATGACTGCACACTCCTTATTTCAAGTCCCACTGGAGTTACGCTCACAAAAACCTGTCAACTTAGGAGTCAGGCCCAGAGATCTTCTCATACATGATCAAGTCCTGCTCCATCTTTCTGTGAAAGGCTGGCACTGTATATCAAAACATCCTTTTTGTCAAAGAATCATAGAATAATTTAGGTTAGAAGCAACTTCTAGAAGTCATCTGGTCCAGCACCACTGGGTTTTCTTGTGAAAGGACTCCAGGGTAAGCTTTGTCCATGTCCCTCATTTCTGACATTCTGCATCTTCTGGTCCTCTGGTCTTACCCATCTCCTCAGCTCTTAAAGGCTAGACTTAGATATCAGAACAAGTGTGATCTTGGTAGCTAGACTGCCTAGTTCAGCAGACAAGCTGGATGATAATTTCTGGCCTGGGTATTTATTGTATGATAGCCACAAGTATGTGTGTAGTGACAGTTCTTGCTGTCATACAAATCATGGCTTGGCTCAGATACATACCATATGGGATGTGGGAAATGTTCTTAAAATCATAGTAAGATATAACTCAGCCCTGACCTGTAGTACTTCCTTCTTTGCTACTGCTGAACTGTTCTGGGAAAGCAGCTGGATTTGTGTCCCATCCTGGAATTTCCAACAAGTTCTCTAGCTCATTTCAGTTCCCTGACCTTGGTCAGCACTGAGCCAAATGAGATATGGCTGACTATTTACACAACTTGTTTAATGCCGGTGTTACATGGCATGAAGTTGAATGACTTTGATGAAATACAGCAATTATCCCAAGATGTACAGCATAGGGTTTTGCACTTCTGAAATAAATAAACCTTATCTGCAAAAATCCACAGTTCTGTTGGGAAAGCAAAGGGTAATAAGCTTAGGTATCTCTTTGATGTTAGTAAGAAACCAACATGAAAAAGTTTCATTTTCATTCTCTTCTTTAAACATCCCTTATAAATTGCAAAAGCAATGTACAACAACATTTTGGAATATCTCTACAGCTTTCCTGTTTTCCCAGCTCCAGTGACAGTTAAGTGAATCTTCATGTGTATGTACTATTTTAATTAGTTAACATTTTACATTGCCTTGAGTATATTAACCCACGCAGGGGAGAGAAGAGTCACTGTATTTTCATGCTACAGCTACAGTCTCTCTCTGGCTAGGTGATGAAGTGAAGTCAAAGGCAAGGCCCAGCTGTTCTGCCTGCATTGCTTTCGAGGTGAAAAACTGACTGTACTCTCAGGTGGAGCAATTTGGGATGAGACAGTGCTGGCAGTGCAGTAATCCAATCCTAGGAACCCACCACGTCCTGCATACAGATTTGTCAGGTCTTCTGCTTGGAGCAGCACACTTAACTGAGACACGCAGTGAAACAGGGCTTCAACATATTGATCGCAAAACAGACTTAATATAAAAAGGTCCTATCTTCGCCACGCTTCTCTATTCCTAGAGAAAAGTCTCATGTTGTTAAAATGCAGTTCTATGGTCCATGTTATGAACAGCACTGACTTCATTTTCAGTGGTGTTATCTGTCTCACTTTGGATCCAGTGGCACAAAGTGACTGCCATGGGCTGTCTGGAAGGGACTTTCAGCTCACAAAAACTCACTCCCACAGAGCTCACACCAGCATTTCCCCTGCTTCGCAACCTGGCACCTGGGCTCCTTCGGTACATGGACCCCACTACACTTACACCAGCATCAGCTATGTCCTTGTCCACCCCTACAAACTACCAAGGTCTCGCCTGTTTCAGGACTGTATTTAAAACACAGCCTGGGTCTGCTATTGTTCAGGTCTGATCTGCACTGGCAGCTTTAGGAAACCTCTAAATGCTGCAGACCTCCAACAGTACCAGTGGTGAAACAGCCCAGCAACACTAGCCATGGTGTTTAGCAACCTCCTCTATCTTTGAAGCTTCCCTTTCTTTAAGCAGCAGGCTGGACTTCCAGATGACCTCGAGAGGTCCCATCCAACCACAATTATCCCATGGTTCTGTGAAAATTCAGCAGCACGCTATCCCTCTTCCCCATACACAGGTTTCCATGGAAAGCCGCAGATACCGGCACAAAGGCAGTGGTTATGTACTCAGTCTCAAGGCCTGGGGCTCCCATGGCTGTGAGATTTGTTGTGAGCTGGCCTTCCCCATGGTCAGGAAACCAGCTCTGAACAGGGTGAGTGAAGTTACCCTGTCTCAGAGGTGAACAAGAAAGTGCAACTCTTGTGCAAAGCATGGGTGAAAGGCAGCATTAGTGGGACTGGGTTCGAGCCCAGCTGGTGACTAACATGATGCTAGTGAGCATGGTGCTCGCTTCACTGTAGTTTCCTTCCCCATTTAGGTCTTGTTTGCTTTCTGGCCCAGGCCAATGTCAAGCTTGGACATAAAAATAGCTGAAAATATGCGAATAAGCAATGGTTACTTGGACTGCCAGGTTTTTGGAAAAAGACTCTCCTTTACTACTGGGAAATGGGTTCCTGATCCATGAAAGGATCTCTCTGTGTTACAAAAAATAAAGTGTCCCATTAAGCTTTGTTGAAAGCAGTTAGGCGAGAGGTGAGTGAAAGTTTTCTGTCAAAACTACAGGTCATTTTTCAATTAAGTGGATGTGTTTGTATACATAAAACATCTCCTTTTCATGGAAGATGTAGATTAAAAAAGAAGAAGAAATACTAAATCCAGAAAATGTTGTCCATTGGTCTTTATTTAAGGAAAAAAAGAGACAATTTCTGTGGGGATAAAAGTTCACTCAAGGCCAAAATAGCTAAACTAAGGAAACTGAAGTCAAAAAGGCTAATGCATTTGCTGTTTTGCTATGATTGAAGTGATGCTAGTTTTCTACTAGCTGGTTTTATTTAGTTCATGAAAGGACATAGTGTCCATGAAGATAAGGAGAAACGATTAAACACAAATGCTTTCTCTTTTCTTATTCTAGAAATCAAGTTCTAACACTCCTTAGCTACCATTACCTTTACAGACCATTTCTCCTGCTTGAGGATGAGTGTTGGATTTATCAGAAAATGGTACTGATATAAGATTTGGCTGTATTTCCAGACAACAGTTAGCTCTTGATGTAAGTGAAACTGCAACAACTCCATTAAGTTGCAGCAGTTTCAGGCTAGCTTCCTTAGTCTGAATGCCTGTACTTCCTTATGACAGGCAGGTCTTTTTTTTTTTTTTTTTTTTTTAAATAATTAGAGTATTGCTTTTTAAAGGGAAAGGTACCAGGATGTTGTATTTGTTTACAATAAACTGTTCTCACCGTTACTGAAGAGAGCTACCCGCAATAACTGTTCAGGTTGCATCCCCACCTCTCCAATGATACTGGGGCTTTATAATGTACAAAATCCCACCAAAGGCTGGCAGCAGAACCCAGTCTACTGCAAAGCTGAAAGCAAACTATTTTTTAAAGATTATTTCTGTATATGTAATAAATGATTTGAAACCTGATTTGGGAAATCCCAGATTCCTACAAAAGCTAAAGAATAAGAATTCTACATAATCAGGTGGGATAGCTTTAGGGGTTAAAAAGAAAGGAACATTTTCATTAAGTGTTATAACTGGTACTTACCAAAGGCCAGTGGTGACCCTGCTTTTAGGGCTGGAGGTCTCTCAGCACAGTTGCTTCTGTTCCTGGTTTCACTGCTTAGGGTGGTGCTGGCAGAAGGTTTCTTTAAGATTTCCTCAATGGCAAAGGACAGGCTG
>NW_009598663.1:0-15281 GCF_000690535.1 Cariama cristata | reverse complement strand
TCCCCCTGGCTGGCACACCCCCGGGGGTCCATCATCTTCCTGCCAACGTGGCCACAGGGCAGACAGTCCTCTCCTGCTCTCCCGGCTCTCGGTGCACCCCAAGAAACATGCAGCTGGGAAGGTGCGTGTCTCTCCCCACCCGTGCCCGGCCGACCTGTGAGACTGCCGGGAGGAGAAACAAAGGTGACCCACGAGTGAGCACACGTGCCTGCTCCTCTCTGCTGATCACCTTGGGACCAAGACCTGTGCTCCCGTGTCTGGGGACGACAGCATTAGAAGTGGAGGTGAAAAGTCTTACCAACCCCACCCACTGCCGAGCATCGCCCAGCCGGTGCAGATTTACGGAGCTCCGAACAATCGCATGGCCGTCCCAGGAGGAGGTGTGCTTCTCGGAGACCCAGGCAAAAAATGCCCTGGGAAGGATTGGCTCTTGTTGGTAAATCCTGTTTGTGGGGCAGTTACCCTTCTTTTCTGCTTTCAGGCTGAAATCTGTGAAAAGCCCACTGGATTTGTACTATTATGGATTTAAGAAAATAATCGGCAGGATGAATACTTGTTCCTCATGCCATTTACTAGCAAGAAAGATACCTTGTAAACTTCTCTCACATACAAGGAGGTGTCATACATGGAAATCTCCCTTGCCAGCAATTCCCAGGTTATCCTTCAGCCACCCCCCCCCCCCACCCTCATCTGCTTTGGTTCAGATTCTCTTTTCTGCTACTTTGGAAAGCCTTTGAACTTTCCAAACAGGTGCTTTTCAACATCGTCTCATCTTATCAGTCACAAGAGAAAAAGAGATAGCCCTTGCAACATGCTTAGGAATAGGAATTAGTGCCCTCTACCCCCCACCTATACTCCTAAAGATAAAACATTATTTTCTTTCTCTCCTGAGCTATGAGGCAAGCTAGCTTGATAATCATCCCACCAGTCGTTTGCACCTCCCAGCCAGGCGTCCACCGCAGGGGAAGAATTCCTGGATAATGCGGATGAATGCCAGTGATTCCTCTCCTAGGCCACTTCTATCTTCTCGTTAATTTTTATTTTTGGAAGAATGTGTGGTTAGATACACTCTGGTTCCTTTCCTCTCCCTGTCCCCACCGGCATTTCTTGCCTTCTTCTGGGATTGCCCCTCACCTTTTAAATTGCTATGGTTGTGTCTCCCTCTCCTGCTGGTTCTCCTCTGCGCCTTCCTTATCGGGCTCTTATAATTGTATTGGCAAGCCCTGCCTTATTTATCCAATGAACTGACAATTCTCGAGCTGATATCCCATCATATGACCTCTTCATGGAGCGGAGACCAACATTACTGTGTAACCAGGGGGCAATAAACCACACCTGATAAGATGAAAGGCTTTCGGCTTTTTCCAGTTTCAAGATACTGGGAAAGCAGTGGGGGTGGTGGGGAAAAGAACAATGAAAGAGGCAAAAAATGGTGCAGCCAGGCGTGATGAAGAATATTTAATTATCTGATTTTATTAATCAAGCTTCTCCCCAGGCGACAGGGTAGACAAGCGAGTCTCTTTCGCACTGATGAAATGCATGGGGTAGGAAGTGGGAAGTGCTTTTCTTTGTTCCCTTTGCATCCCTCTGCCCAGTGGCTCAATGGAGCCATTTGTGTAAAGGAGGATCTCCTGCCTTCCTGGTTGTGTGATGAGGTGGCAGCTGTTGCGTGGGTGCAAAAGGTCTTGTGGCCCTCTCCGTAAGCAGAGGACACCTTGCCGTTTCAATCAATATGCTCTGGCCAAGCCATCTTTTGCTGCTGGTGCCTTTAATTCTGGCTGGGCGCACAAAGAGGGATGTCTTCGCCTCCTCTGCTTAGGCAGAATGAGAGAGTGGGTAATTTACGGGCTGAGAAGAGGTGAGCGTGTCATCTGTGTGCAGAGAGAAGGGAAAGAAAGATGCTCTGAATCCACACCCTGGATGAAAACTGCCTATTTAATAACAGTGTTCCCCTTTTTCCTCATGATTCCTGATTCAAAAATCATGAAAAAACACAAGGAGAAACCCGGTGCATTCTTTTACAAATGCCTTACTTTTTTTCCCTACTCAGCTTTCCTAAGGCACTAAAAAAGGGGCCACTCTCCTTGCTTTTATTGGCTTTCTGTAGAGTGATGGCTACAAATCTTACTCACTTCCCAAATGTCAGGAGTTGAATGTCCTTCACACATCTGTCAGTGTATTAATTTAGTATATATGATGGTGTCTGGACTCTCTGATGTTTTCTGTGCTACCTTTTATCTGAAAGCTTTCAGGCACAGGGCAACCAGCTGTAGGGACCAGGAGCCTCTGCTTTTTAAGCCTCCTCTGCTGTCCATTTTTCCAAAGGCTCTGTGTAGGTGCAGGAGTGAAGCCCATGGATTTGTCTGCTTCAGTTGCCAAGTGAAGCCCAAGAAAGGGACACGTTTTCCCTTGCTGTGGAAAGGTTTCGCTTTGTTTTTTTATTATAGATTCTTTGTGTTTAAGGGGCTAATTTCTTGCTGCAGGGGGAGGAGAAGGAGGATTTCACAGGAAAGTCTCATAGGTCCCAACACTCCTTGTGAGAGGGACTTATATCTTTGGAGGTCACTGGGTGGGTAAATTAGCCTAGAGACTCTCAGGGCAAAAGATACACCTATCCCTCCTTTTTGCTCTGGCTCCATTTTGTTCTGAATTAAATACACACAGTTTTGAAAGGAAGAAATGTAGCCTTCTGGCAGTTATGTCTTTATGAACGCTCACACTAGCTCCCAAAGAAATACATTTGCCTCTGTGTTAAAAATTTTCTGAAGAAAAGGGAACTGAGACAGGCACACTCCAAGTTTTCATCTCAGTGAAATACCTTTATTCAGTGATCACATTGACAACATGTACCAAGTGAAACCAGAGTATCTCCGTACTCAGAGAGTATGCGCCGCCTGTCTCCACTGCCAACAACTCGCTCTGGGTAGGCACCTGCTGAGACAATGCTGTAGTCCCGTGTCACAAAATCAAATTGTGCATGTTTGTATAACTATTCTGTCTTAGTCTGCAACTTTAAACCTCCCTGCTGCTCGCAGGGACAAGTTGATTTTCCGTATGTGTTTAAATGAGGTGCTCACATGCAAATTTACAACTTGAAAGCTTCCTTATGAAGGCTTTATTTTTGTTCTGTCTTATTGTATTGTTCTTTTTATTAAAAATGAAGGCAATGCCAACTGAGAAATATATTTTTGTTCTTCTATATAGAAAAACACAACAAGCACTAAAGTGGGAAAAGGATGAATAAGTGACAACTCTTGAAAGGGGATTAGAAAGCAGCAGTGTAATGATGCATAAATCCCATGTTTTGCATACAAAAGTTTCTTCAGAAAAAAATGTAGATTTGATATCAAAATATTTAAGTAATACCAAAAGACTTGACATTTTAATATTTTTTTAATACAAAAATGGAAAAATAGTGATAATACTATTTCATTAACTGAAAAAATGAAATACTTTCTTTGGAATGACTGCTAGCTTGGAATTTCTTTGCTTTGTATTATGTTAAAATAAAGATGAATGGCAAAAAATAGAAACTTGAAATGCAAATGAACATTTTGCAAATTAAAATAGTTCAGTTGACCCCCTTTTTCAAATGATTGAGTTGCTGAAATGTAACAAATTATTTATGTTCAAAACAAGAAATGATTTACTTTTAAATTACCAAAGAATGAAGAAGTTATTTTTCTGCCAAGTTCTAATATGATGGCTTTTGTAGGGTAGTTTGGGGATGTGTTCATATTTCTGCTTGACCTGGAAATGCAGATGATTCTCATTTGTTACAATTATTGTGCTACCTGTCTAATTTAGTCTATAAATTCCTTGAGGCAGGAAACACATCTTCCCCTGGGGTTGCAGAGCTCTGAAGGCAACTCTTTACACCAGCAGGCAGCTGTCTGGAATAAAATCATGGTATGTTGATTTTCTCAACTCATCCTGCCTGTGCCAGGCAAATCTAGAGGTCCACAAAGCCTGTGAGGTTTTTAAAATGCAGTGTGCTTTCAGAAAGTGAAAAATCCTGGATGTGCGGACTTGAAATCAACTTGGGATCAATATTTGGGAGTTTTTTGTCCTATATTGCCTGTCTCAAAGAGGAAGAAGAATTATATTTATGCTGTCAGTCAGGAAGCATTACCATTCCTGCCCCACTGGGCTCTTCTTCTGGATAAAGATGATAACGGGACGATATTCCACCCGATGCCTGTGAAACATCTCCTCTAAGCTTCCACTTTGGTATGTGACTCAGAGTCAGAGCTGTCCAGTGTTTATGCACAGCATGGATGCTGCAGCTCACAACACCTCATCTCCGAGGGCTTCTGCTCAGTCAGCTGTTCAGAGCAAGTCTATGAGCTCAGGCGGTCAGAGGCACTGGTGCATAGGTGCACCGGCAATTGCCAGTGATGGTGCAGCTGCAAATTGCCCACATCACCTCTGGAGCCTCATGTCCTTGTAGGTTGTCTTCCATCTTTTATGCCTTACTGGACTCTGACAGTCTCCCCAGTGACAGCTGAGCTTCTCAAAGTTCAACAGCTGGCAATGATCTAGCAGAAAGCCCATGCAGCCTGCCTTCTGGAGTCCTTTTAACCTCAGATTTATTAGCCCTGTTGTCTCCGTAGATTTCTCCACAAGCTCATAAATTAGAAATATTAATAAAAGGGACACTGTAGGTTTAAACTGATAACATTTATTATGTTTTTTTTTATGGCACAATTATTATCAATTGACATTTAAAATGGCATCATAATCCATCAAGGTGAAATGGACTCAGAAAGATATTTCTCCCAGGTCAAAAATAATAACAACAGCAGCAGCAGGACTGCAAGAGAGGAAGCACACAAACAGTTTGAGTCCAGGTCACTGATTACATAGTTTGGAGGTGGTTTTTAGCACCTTCACCCTGTTTAATCCATTCCTGTATTTCATAATGCTGCTTCTCCCCTGCCAGGCCTCTTAAGCCCTTTGTAGAGGTTTTTCTATGAAAAATCTTTAGTTAATCCATGATGGAGAGCCTGGCTCTTTGCTTCAAATGGAGTAGGAGCTGTTATATGTGGGAAGGGCTGGAGAGATCAAAGGTTGATCTTTTCATAGCAATTCAGGCATCTGAGCAGCAATTGCCATGGAGAACTGTCCGGCATGGCTATAAACTGGCTTTGATCCATCTGCTATTTGGCTGATGGAAAGTTAAAAATAAAGAAGGAATGTGCTTAATGTATGCCATCCTTGCAAACATGGGAAGAACAACAATTCTTTCCCCACCTACTGAAGAAGGCTACAGTGGCTACATGTACAGAAATAAAAACAACTCTCCAGGGGAAAAAAAAAAAAGCTCCAGGAATCAATAACAGAGTAAAACAGAAAGTCCATGACCTCTAGCTCATTATTTCAAATTGGTTGTAGTTTGGTAGTGAATAAATGTCCACAGTGATGCATGAAAATGAACTGCCGATGTCCCAGAACAGTTCTTCATCACCCAGATGAGGAGAAGGCACTGAATCCTCCCATTCTCCCATGAATCACTAGCTCAATGCTGGACTGCTGTTGTTTTGTAGCAGCATATGCAATTAAAGAATTAGGCCTTCACCACATTTTCCATTGTGGAGATGCCCAGCAGAAGATAACCTTTTAAACAGTGCAATAGCAAGCTGTCTCGTTGGCCAATGGGGAGGAGACTGGCACTTCCAAATGGGCAATTCAAGCTATCCTCAGGTAAATGCCCGAGAGAGGTGTTCCGAATCTCCCCCAGGAAGCACTTGTCTCTACACTTTCAAGAGAGAAAGCCTCAAGAATTAGTTTAGATTAATTATCTAAAAGTTAGGTGCCTAGAGTACATTAACCCTCGCCCCCCCTTCATATCGACTATGGAATGCACAGATTGGGAGTGTAAGACTGACCCTTTTTTGTCCTGTGTTCTTAACCACATGTGTGCTGGACTGTTTTGTTTTGGCAGACCGCTTTTTTTCAATGTGCCTCTATGAAAAAAAGTGCACACAAAAAAAGTGAGCCTAGCAGTAGCAGAAGTCAGTGAGGCTGAGCTGACCATCAGTGTCTTGGTTGTATGGGAGATGTTTATGCTATTCTAATGAGGTGGTGCTGCCAGCTATTGTCCCATTGCTGAGAACACTGGTCTAGAGTCATGCACCTCCCAGGTACAGTTTCATGGGAAGTAGCCTTCTTGTGCTGGGAGTATTTTGAGATTTCAAGAGATGCTCCTACACCAAATGAGAACAAAAAGTCAAACTCTCAAGGACTCAAAAAAAAAAGTGTTTTTTTCAGTTCATTAGCCTCAGCTCAATAAAAACATTTCATTTTGATCATAGTAAAATATTTTGTCTTGCTGTTGAACTTTCAATTATTTTTTCACGATAATTGATTTATTCTTAAATAAAGAAGTAATCTCAATCATGGAAAAATAACCTTTTAAGAACTATTGAAACAACATGTTTCAAGAATTTGAAGAATTCTCATAATCTTTTTTTTTCTTTAAATGAATAGTGAATCCAAACAACACCAGCCTGGTTGTGTAGTGCTCTGTGTGTGCAGAGTAAACGCATGTGTTTGCTGCTGACACAGTTTCCTGGGATGCAACTGGAAGATCAGCTGTTTGCCAAAAAACATTCAGGAAAAGTTATTTTATGTATACTTTTCCTAAGGCTGTTGTCTGTCCTGATTAACAGGAGGCATAGTTAATTACCTAGTCATATTATATTGTTAAACCCACTTTTTTTCAAAGGCTTTCCCTCTATTTCCATATCTATTTTTCTCAAATCCAGCAGTCCAGTCTGTGAGGTATCTTTTAAAGCAGTTATTGCATAAATAATTTATGTGGGAAGAAAGAAATTCTATATTGCATACGTAACAAGGCTTTTATCTGTTTGGGATGGTCACAGATTTCAGTGTGTACAAGTTTGCCAACCTACCTTTCTCTAAAATTTCTTTGATTGCCACAAGAAAAAAGCATTACTGTGTCATAAAATTCCCAACTGGCTCTGACACCCTGCATGGATTTTTACCACTCAACATCTTTCACACGATATGCTTTGCAAATGGTATTGTGAAACAGTGCTTTAGCTACCAGTAATTCAATGTTCAGGCTGACAGAGCCAGTATTAGGTGATCAATGCTTGAACCATTTCTGCCTTTCAAAGCCAAGCAGGAAAGGGCAGTGTGTCCCATGGGACAGCACACCGGGGCTGCAAGAGCCTAGGTGGGGAAGTGAAAATTGTCTTACATTCTTGTGTTCCACTTTAAGTTGAGTCATCCCCATGGTGAAAAGATGTCACAGACATCTTATCCACCTGATTTCCATGCAAAGATTCTCCTGTAGTTGCTTGGCACAGTAAACCCTATGATTTACAAGCCAAGAACAACCTTGATTTTTTTGCATATATGGGCTTCTGCAGCTTTGCAGTGTAGGAAAGAATTATGGAAATAGAATAGAATAGAATAGAATGGAATGGAATAGAATAGAAATTTCAGTTGGAAGGAACCTACAATGATCATCTAGTCCAACTGCCTGAGCAATTCAGGGCTGACCAAGTTAAAGCATGTTATTAAGGGCATTGACCAAGTACCTCTTAAACACTGACAGGTGTGGGGCATCGACCACCTCTCTAAGAAGCCTGTTGCAGCGTTTGACCACCCTCTTGGTAAAGAAATGCTTCCCAATGTCTAGTCTAAACCTCCCCTGGCTCAGCTTTGAAGCAATCCGATGTGTCCTGTTACTGGATACCAGGGAAAAGAGATCAGCACCTCCCTCTCCACTTCCCCTCCTCGGGAAGCTGTAAAGAGCATACAATATCTATAAAGAAAGACAGTAAATTAAAGTCAGTTAAAAGCTGGTCACTAAAGCCACTTTTTTCAGGTGACTTATTCTAGAAAGCACAAGAGAAGCTGAGAGTTGTCCTGTCTTCTTTAAACTCCAGACTTCCCAGCACTCAAATGTGCAGTTTTAAAGAAATTAATAATGGGAAAAGTGACAATCATTCATGCTTTTTCCTGTTGAATACCCCAAACCCTACTTATCTCACTAAATCTAGGGAGTGAACTGATCCTGATCCACACTCTGCTGGGCCAAATAGCCTTTAAATAGCCAACTATTATTTCAGGATGCGGTGGGAGCCGGGATGGTTTGCATTATTGAATTTCTCTATAGGTCCTGAACAGGAATGGCAGGAGGGCATGAAGATGTGTCCTCAGAGCCATACAAAGGGAGGCCCAAGAGAAGAATAAACTCTTTGTTGATGGAGGATTGAGAGCAGTAGACAAGTCTTGATAGCAGGAAAAGATACTGGACAGGAGCAAGATATATCAGCAGAGCAGACTGGGAGATATTATCATTGCAACCTGTCTTGTCAATACATCATCTTCATCAGTGCTAAAATCCAGGTCAAACTCCATGAAAAGAGAGTAAAAGAGATTGCAGTGTAGTGATTCATTAGTTCTGCTTACAAAACCTGGGGAAAATGTCACTTCCAAATTTAGACAATACATCAAAATTTCAACCTCTGCCAGGGACAGTTTTGTCAGGGTGGCCAGATGGCAGAATGGCAAAACAAGCAAACAGTCCACTGAGGCACCACAAAATCTTGGATATCTGTGCACAGACTAGAGAAAAATATCACCTGCAGGCACACAAAGGAGACGTTCATCCACTTACTGAGGAGATACGAGCCCCTCTCACCTGACACTGCTTTCCCCTCCTGAGCCAGCCCTCTCCCAGGCTCCTTCCTCTACTTTAGTAGCATTGCAATTTTCCCTGTCCTCTCCCTGGGGATCCTGAGAAAATGATGAAATGCACAATATTCCTAGGTTTTCAGCATTTTCTTTTGTTTAATGGGCTCCAGTGGGAGCTCCTATTAATCCACTCTAGAGAGAAGAGCTTTTTTTGTTTTTCTTGCTGCTGTTGTTGTTTGCCCCTTCTGTCTGAGGCAGGTCATGAATTACGTGCCTGATGTTCTTTCTCACTCCTGGACCTCCCTGTGGTGTCCTATGGGAGCCCATTAAGAGCTTTCTTGCTGCATCCCTCAAGAGAAAGGCCAAGTGCTGAAGTTGCAGAGGCAGGGGAAGAGAGAGGCTTTTGTGGCTCAGGGTACTACATGATCTTTGGAGGGGAGCAGCAAGTCACTGTTAGGGTTTGGATAAGGGCAGGACATCTCCAAAGCTACACGGGTGCGTGGGGGTCTGCTGGGGTGTTGACTTGCATACTGGAATAAATTAGCTGATTACAGGGCAAAAGTATGGGTGTTTTTCCTTCTTAAGTTCTCTGAGTCATGGTGTTTCCACTCATGTTGTGGCACGAGAACTCAGACTTCAGGGAAATGGACACTTCTGACCTGCAGCTGACTGCGGGTCCTTCTGTGGTCTGGCCCACAAACTACACACACTCCCTCCAAAGTTTACCTCCAGCTGCTAAAACTGCCTATGCCTTTGGGGCAGAAAAGCCCTAGTTTGGTTCCCCTGGGTGACACCTAACATAGCTACTTTCATGCATTTCAAATAAATTTCCTACAAGAGGCCATCCCATGTTTTTATAATCACAGACATTTTAAACATATTTCTGTGTTTTCAGATGTGCCGCTGCCACAGGCTATGAAAATTGTTTGGGCTATATAGTTGGTTTTTTTTATTTTTTGCCTTGCAGTTTGCAGTAGGAAAACAACCTTTCTGTAGTTGTATGCCAACCTGGCCACTCTTCAAGTGCACTGTCTGCTTTTTATCCATAAAATCACATACCGGAAAGTCCGTCTAAAGAACATTATTAGCTGAGGCTGCAGAGTCAAGTACTGGAAAGCTAAGGCAATGCCAGGCTTGAGATTGCTTCTGCTCATACATTAAAAGACAGATGCATTAGGACACACTAAAAGCTTTTGTAGATGGTTGGACTCCTGCAGAATGTGGGAGGGTCTGTCTCGCAGGCAGGACTGATGAATTACCTGAAAAGTGACTCATTTGCATGAACTCTTTCTTCCTCAGCTGTGGCCCCCTGCTCATTTTGGTCCATTGTCTGTGTCCTCTGCAACTCCCAGTAGGTACTAAAACCACAGTGACTGCGGCACACGCCTCTGCTGCAGATGGGGGAAGAGGAGGAGGTGGTGGCAGATGAGGATTGCCTGGTTCAGACAACCTCTGAGAGGGATGAAAAGGCATTTTTCAGCCCAGAAGGCAAGAGACGGGAGCTGCTAGGTAGATCACCCCTCTCTGTGATTTGTTCCTGGCTCCTTTGGTGATGAGCTGTCAGTCACTGGTGAGACAATGAAAAAGGCTACAAAAGTAGTGCTATTTTCTGATCCGGTAAATGTTTCCATGTCCTACTCTGAGAAGAAAATGAAAATTTACCCCCAACACACAGCAACAGGGTGCAGAGCTGTGCATGGCCAAAGCAAGGCACTGGGAAGTCCCCTTTCATGGCCAAAGAGAAATCTGGTCAAGGATGGGTGAGGGCTGCTAAATGAAGCTGGTGCAGGGCTCTCCCACTCCCCCCACCCCTGTCTACACTAGTGGTAATGTAACAGGGCAGTGAGTTTCCTTTCCGACTGAATACTGAAGCTTATTTGCAGTTTAGGTAGCCAAAAATAAAACTAAGTGGCTGAAATAATTGTGTGCGGTTTTGGGCACCACAATATAAAAAGGATATAAAGCTACTAGAGAGCATCCAAAAGAGGGCTACAAAGTTGGTGAAGGGTTTAGAGGGCAAGCTGTATGAGGAGCAGCTGAAGTCACTTGGTTTGTTCAGCCTGGAGAAGAGGAGCCTGAAGGGAGACCTCATTGTGGTCTACAGCTTCCTCAGGAGGGGAAGCGGAGGGGCAGGCGTTGATCTCCTCTCTCTGGTGATCAATGATGGGATCTGAGGGAATGGCATGACAATGGGTCAGGGGAGGTTTAGGTTGGATATTAGGAAAAAGTTCTTCACCCAGAGGGTGGTCGAGCACTGGAATAGGCTCCCCAGGGAAGCAGTCACCATGCCCAGCCTGACAATATTCAAGAAGCATTTGGACAACACCCTCAGACACATGGTGTGAATTTTGAGGTTGTCTTGTGCAGAGACAGGAGTTGGACTTGATGATTCTTATGGGTCCCTTCCAACTCAGGACATTCTATGATTCTACGATTCTATGAAATGTTCCATTTAGTTGTATTGTTACGGGAGTAAGTTTTGAAAAATGAAAACATTTTCAGATTGTCAGTGCTCTTTTTATGAAATTCATGAAAACAGCATTTTTAAAAATGAAATTTTTTTTCTGTCTTCTTTATTTATTTAAGGAAAAAAAAAAATCCCTGTAATTTCTCTTTAGCTTTAGGTACAGCCCTTCCCTCTGCTGGGCGCTGACAGCAGATTCAACCAGATGTTGCTCTGTCCGTGACATGCAGGTTGCCATTTTCAGCTTTCCTTCATGGCCAGGAGGGCTAAAAGCATTTCTCAATAATGAAAACAGAGATGTCATCAAAGCAGAGCTGGAGTCCTAGGCACATACCTGTGCATTAATCTGTCCTGAGCATCATGTAGATTTGTTCCTCTGGCTCTGCAAAGGCAGGTGCAGCTTTGTATGTGCTTTATCCACAGGAACTTCCCTGCAGGCACCACATACTAATTGCCATCCCTATACTGTTGACGTGACTAGGTGAATACACAAGACAGTCACTATCAGCTTTAGTGGGGTTTTTTGTAAGTACTTTTCTAAATTTCGTTTATGTGCTAGTACACTAATGGTAGAGGTGAGATGAGGTTAAGAGTCAGTTTATAATTACCCATTGCTTCCTATTTTAAATAATACATTTCTTTTACTCTTTTGAGGAACTGTGAAGAGTATGGAGTGCAAACTCACATCTCCAAATCTGTCACCTTTAAATTAGTGCTCAGTTAACAATACCTGTAATCTGTCAATTGACTAACAATAGTGACGGAGGAAGTCATATTCATATTCTGGCACTGGTTATTTAGAAATTGTACTAAATAAACAAAACTCTACTACCAAGGAATTTGAATACTGCATTCAAGCATCCTTCTGCTTATACTTGAAGATCTGTAGTCTTACTTAAACATTTAAAAAAAGTTGAAACATTGTGTGTTCAGGGTCCAACTTGGCTCCCATAAAAGTAGAATCAAAAGTTCCTTTGATTGAAATGGTGGTTGGATCAAGCTCGCAGCATGTCTATGCTTTTTCATTAATACCCAAGTGTTAGAACTACAAAATGCATCTGAAATATTAATTTTCTGAGACTGTATTTTGAATTCAAGAGCTGTGAAGATGCGTAGTTTGTACTTGGGACTTATCATTTATAACAGAAATATCATATTCCAATAAAAATCCGCCTCAAGCAATACAAGCTAAATGGCTAAATATTCATTTGGCTCCACCTTAATACATCACAGCTACACAGCAGTAAAAAAATTACACACACATACATAAGCACAGTGTCATACATAGCCAAGGACTTTTTTCTCTTGATAGTGCAAGGTAATAGTGATACAGATGGCATAACACAATTCACAAAAAGCAGTAAGACAGCTGGCACTGAATGCATTTGAAATAGGGTAGAGAGTATACAAGGAGGACACAATAGAGAGGAGGATGCAGTAAGAGACCATGTCAGTGCAGACATGTTCAAGCCAATGTCCAGCAGAGACAATGTCCCACTTAGGACCATGCAGCAACATGCCAATGGCCTCTTTGGATGTGGAAATAGCATAGCTGTTCGTGTGCAGCATCCACAAGTGACTCTGCATAGTTAATATCCAGCCTGGATGACGAACATACAGAGAATCGAGAGCTGCATCTTTTTATTTCCTGCTTCACCCTCAAAAGAGACAGTCTCTGCCTTCCACAAAAATCTTTCCATTAAGAACTTTTTGCAATGTGTAACTGAGCTAATCAAATCCAGGACATATATAATCATAGAACCATTATGGTTGGAAGAGACCTCAAAGATCATCAAGTCCAACCTTCTACCTAACGCCACCATGCCCACTAAACCCACTAAACCATGTCTCAAAGCGCCACATCTAAATACTTCAGTCCAAAGTGAGTACAAGGGTCCTTAGTCTGTGGACTCTGCTGAGTGCACTTGTTTACAACAAAGATTAATCCAGCTTGCATATCTCTTCTATTTGCAGCTGGAGCAGGGAGAAAGATTGGGAAACAACATCTTAAACCTCATGTACTATCTGGTTGCTTAACCTGACTTGTGCCTGCCCAGTTTACAGGCAGTACTATTTTAGTGCTAATGGTCAGCTTCTCCTCACCCTTTTGTCTCCACAGTGAATCATTGTAAAATCTTCTTGGTGGGCTTTTAGAAGACCAAATACATAAAGAGTGTTTTAAAGAGAGAGAGAGAGAGAGAGAGAGAGGAGAGAGTTCGCACAGGCTTGTGTCTATGATGAGGAAGCTATGATGAGTGTAGCTTGAGAGTATTTTCATTTGCTTCCTGAGAAAGAGAATGAAAACAAGCATTTGCTTAGCCACCTTCTGAAAGACAAAACATGACCAACAAATGATCTGTGTACTTTTTATGATCCGTGCAGTCAAGATTCCTGCCTGGGGTGCTGCCCCATTATCCCTGGACCACAGCTCAAGTACTGGACTTCAAGTGCACTAGAAGCCTTTACATGCGGAGGAAATAAGGTTAATGCATTTTCTGCATTGCTCGTATAGACTTGGTTCATGGCTGAGAAAAGCAAGCACGAGGGTTTCGTTCATATAAATATAGTGCAGTGGGAGCATTTGGAGGAACACAGAGAAAAGGAATGAAGCCATTTGCAATTTGTACAATGTGCCTGATTTGTGTATTGGCTGACCTGGAAGGTTGATCAGGTGAGGTTTTGCTTTTTGGCTTACAATTACAACTGTTACGAAGCTTTCTGATTGAGGATGATTTAATGCCTCATTGGGCACCGGAAGTTTCACCCAGGCCAAACAGCCCATGTACTAGGTCAGAGAAAAAGGGAATGGCTGTCTGACTTCACAGACCGTCCTTCACATCATGGCTGCATTCAGTCTTGAAGTGGATCCTCTCCATGCAGAGTCCAAGCATGTAGCCTTCAGATCAATAGCTTGCAGTCACAAATAAAGGTTGGAAGCTGTGGGCTTGCAAACATGCTCCAAACTGATGCAATTTTCTGCTAATGTGGGGACTACAGTCATACTATTCACTGAGTTTGCAGCCTGTGTTTGTTTAATTCTCCGAAATGTAGCTTCCACCTGGACTTCTCAAGGCACTAGACTGTGTTCACAGCTCACGCCTCCTTTAGCAGCTAAGAACCTCCTTGTGCTAGGTACTGTAAAAGTATAGAACAAGGAGACACTTCCATGTGTAAGATGAGAGGTGCCTAATTAATGCAGTGATCTTATGAAAACAAAAATGTTACAAAACTCTTGTTATGTCTTCATCCTTCTAGGTGCATCAGGGCATGTCAGCACCACGCAATCCAGAGATGTACAGACTAGTTTCAAACATGCTGGTTCCTCCAGGTAGGATTGTGCTGAACTTTGGTGTACTGAGATGCTGCTTCTAAGGCCCATGGAAATATCTCAGTAGAGTCCCAAACAGGCTACTTAGTCCTGTTCCATGGCATGAGCCTGATGAAGTAGTAATCTTTTACAGCACTGCCTTTTGCATCAATACACAGGGCTGCCCAGAGTGAGCGAGATGAACCCTCCATTCTCAGTGGCTTCTCTCTGGGCAAGTGAAGAATTAGCTAGAAAGCTACTTTCTAGCTTTTCTTTCTCAGCTTTTCTCAGTCTGCAGTGCACAGCACAGACAGCTAGTCTGCCAGCAGTCAGCAGCACACTGACAAAAGCACTGAGCTCTGAGTTACGGCAGAGAAGTTCCCAGGTGAAAAGTATTACCCTGGCAGGGTCCGGGGCTCCCTGTTCATTAGCTATTTCTCTTCAAGAGCTTCAGTTTAATTTTCTTCTGCCACCTCCCTTTGGGGAAGGTGTGAACAGAACAGCAAACAGGATTTTTTTTTTTTTTTCCTGTAAAAGCATTCATCTCCCACTGTTGCTGGGACCCACATAAATTCTAAAGTGCTATGACAATGACATGGCTTGGGAAGGACTGTGGGAGTGAGCGTAGCAGGGAATGAATGACACTGCTAGCAGGGATCTGGGGCTCTAGCACTGACAAAGCTCCTCTCCAAAAGCTTCAAACTTCGAGCTCCAGAGTGCTTCCTGCACTGCCGGTGCAATCTGGGAGGTTTATCATGCAGCCATCTCCCACCCGCAGGCCTAGCAGGCTCCCAGGCTCCTTCTTGCCGCGTACTCGGTTTCCTGCTCGCTCCGTAAGTA
>NW_009598662.1:55696-79195 GCF_000690535.1 Cariama cristata | reverse complement strand
ATAGCCCTGTTTTAGCCAAACTAGGACAATGAGTTTTATATTAATCAGTTATTGGATAAATTGGTCACTTAGTTTTGGGGTTTTTTTTTTTGAGTAAATGCTACTTAAGAACTACAGCATCAGGAAGGGTGATGCACATCTGGGTGTGCCAGGAAGGAGCCTGCGAGGTATCAAGGGAGATTTGCTTGGACTTTGACACAGCTGAGCAGAGACGTAGGGGCTCTAGTTAGGCAAGACTTCATTTCCCCACTGCTTGTGGAGTCTAACATCAGTGATTTGGGAAAAGCAGCCTTTGTGAGTCCGCGGTGGAACAAGAAATGGCACTAACTACACCCCATGGTTGAAAAAAAGTCTTTTGCTGCTTCTATGGACATGAGTTTTTTGAACGGGGGGGAGGTTGCTAGAGGAGACACAGCTCTCCAGAGATGGATCCAGCTGGTGAACGTGGAAAGCAAAGTGGGACAGCAGCAACAGGGTTGAGCATGTGTGACACGACTGGGAGCATCAGACCATGATCGTGGGAGAAGCGCTCAGGAAAATGAATCCTGGACCCATCATAGCCTTCAATGTGAACATATTGCAGACGTGGGCCCAAACTGCAGAGCCAGGGTGTTAGATTTTGAAATTGCCCTTATTACTGGGGCATGTCCAATACAGGTTTCTCTTCCAGCCTGTTTCTAGTGCTTGATGCAGTCAGAGCACGGCCTATCAGTATAGCTCAAAAAAAAGGTATCTTAAAAAAGAAATCATGCCTTATCAAAATCTGTGAAGGTGTATTGACTGAACAACACAGGCCACCCTGTTAAAAGGCTAAAGGGGTTAATCTCACTGTACCTCAGTACTTTCCCACTAGAGCTTTGCAAGCTGCTGACCACAGAATAAACTGACCCCTGGCATCATGCCCCTGGGAACTGGGTAGTAGCTATTAATCCAGCATCAATTTTACATCTTTTTCTTAGGGAAAAAAAGATTATTACATCAGTTGGGTTATGCTGGTGAGTGTTCCATATGAAGGAGTATCTCCCCTTTTCCAGTGACTCAGAGGTTATAAGTAGACTAGGAAGGATTAATGTCAGGGTAGAGATCAGGGTATGGGCAGATTTGTTGGTAACAGATTAATAGATCACAGAGTGATCACCAAGATGACTTTTAGACACTTATAATTGTGTGGATTGTGTATGACCCTGAGAGTGTGAATGCGCTAATTGGATGGTCCTAGCTGCCCTTAGGACTTTGGTTTTTCTTCTTCTTTTTTCTTGCTATGGCAGGAATTTTGGTAGCTCCTACTCACCATGTCCTCTCCAAACACAGCACCTTCTCCTGGGAATGGCACTGAGCAGCAGTCCTGTTGCTTGCTTGTGCTGTTATATGCGTAAGGACTTCAGCTGTGGTTGGGAGCTGGTGTTTTAGAGCCCATGGGCATCAGTCAGCCTTCCTACAGCAACACAGGAATGGTGAGAGGAGTCTTCATCTTGGGAACTATAAAAGACTTTCTCATGATGATTTCCAAAACCACTTAGAGGCAGTCACCTTCAACAGGTGTAGACAATTGTCAGCATCCTTGCTCCAAAGCTTGCACTCATTATTGTTAGCTTAGTCTGAAATGTCCAAGTATGGACTCATTAGCAAGGCAACACTGAGAGTTTATTTTTAAAATCAAATTGCTACGTTACATCTGATGGAGAGTGATTATTTTTTTCCCTGTAGCCCTGGGAATAAAGAGATAATGGAGAAACATTTCCACATTTTCAGTGAACAGATAGCATTATAAAGCTGTTTGCTTTTCTGTAAGTCTGAACAGTTCAGATGAAAATGGATTTTTTAAGATATCTTGTTGTTATCAATAAGGAAAGCAAGAGGTTTGGCCAAAATTCCAAATAAACTTTGTTCTAATGTATTATTCTTTAAATTTACAGAAAGATTTGAAGGTCCCAAAAATCAGACAAGCTTAACTGATTATTTTCCTATACTGGTGAGTACTGTAAACAAGTACTTTCTGAGGGTTTTTTGATGTTTCCCAGCAAGGGTCAGTACCAAATCCTTAAGGCAAGAGTATGTGCCTTGATTGTTTTTTTACAGCAACAAATTTTGGCAGAATTAACTTGAGTTTCCTCCTTCGGCCCACCAGCAGATCCCTCGCTAACTGCCCAATTCAGGCTGCCTGTTGCAGCTGGGCACAGGGATGTATGTGCCTGTATCCTACAGCTTGGTCAGCTATAGGCAATTCGCAGGGCAGCAATATATATCTGCCAGTAATCCTGTATAGGATCACTGCTTCCCTGAGAGCAGGAGTGAGGCCTTTCTCTCCAAACAGCGGGCAGGTGGCTATCTAGAGCCCTAGCAATTTTCTCTCCGTTTTGTTGGCTTTGGATAACCAACTTCTTCCTTTCATGCTTTGCCCAGAAGTTTCATTGCTGGTTACTTGATGTTCGTGTAGTCACTGAATGAGTCTTTTACATTTAGTTCTGCATCTCTCAGTACCTGGTAATTTACACTGTGATGCACTGAAATCAATTAAACAGCTGGCGTTTAATTCAGGAGGAAGGGGCTTTGCAGCAAGGCAGATAATAAATGTTAAATCCATATATGCCACAGTATAAGAATTCATTATAGTACAGTAGGATCCCTCTCAGGCATGATGTGGAGACATTCTGATTAAATGGTTACACTCATTTAAACAGAAAAGAACTTTCATAACAACCTGGAAAGCTTTGAAGTGAAATAACACGGCACTGAAGCAAGATGGAAAATTAAAATTGGCGTTCACAAGTCCATTCTATTACATGGTGAAACTATTATTAAAAGTTGGTTTTCTCTCTTGAGTTTTCTTCTGGAGGAAAGTTGTACAGACTGTGGTGAAGGGGACAGTAGTAGGCTCACAAGTGTTACATGTCAGTGTGTACCAGAAGACAGTTAATTATTTTGTGGCAAAAAACTAGGCTCAATTTCCCAAGCACGCTCATACCTCAGCTCCAACCTCTGTGCTAGGTAGTACAGTCAGGTAGGTTACTCCGGACAAGAGTCTGTAAGCAACTCCAGAGACAGTGTTGGGCTAACTTGCAATTATATTTGTATTGTATTATCCAGAGGCTCTGTGTGCAACTTCTAGAAGAAGAACCTGTTAAGGAGGTGATGATAAAACATTATTGTCCCATTCATATTCACGCTGAAAGAAAAGATCTTTTGCTTTACATTTTGTCTAGTGCTTGCCCCGAAAACTCTCCGTAGGGTATATTTTTAAAGCCAAGGAGGTTCATACAGTTTTCTGTGGTTGAGCTGAGGGTCAGGACCCTAAACAGGATTATGTAAAAACTAGAATTTTTAATGGAAATACAGTTTGCTGTCTGAAATCCTGTTTTGACTTCCTTTGTAGTGCCGTGGTTACCTCTTCTAGTTACAGATACTGTTTTCATAGGACTGCAGAAGTTCTTGCCATAGTTTTCATCTTTAAACATTCTCTCTGGAAAATTATTCAATGGAAATAAATGTGGAGGGTTTTGGTTTTTTTCTTTTTTTTTTCTGAAACAGTGGTTAGGTCTACTGTAGCCAAATTTTTACTTTTTAAAGTGTTTTATAGCAAAAGAAAATACTGCTGCCGGTGAAGCCTTTCTTTGATGCATTTATAGAACATGTACTCATTTTATTCTGATTCATGCCACATCGGTTACATCTTAGCTTGTAAAGGCCGTTTTTTCCCTTAAATTGGAGGAAAAGTGTGTTCAGAGACCCAAATACTTATGTCATCTTTTCCCTTCTCCAAGACAAAATTCCCATTTGAGTCTGTGTGATCCTGGCTTAGCTGTAAAAGGCTTTCTCTACTACAGTACTGAAGATGGTTTGGAGGAGTTTGGTGTTTATTCTGTCTGATTAGTCTGTTGGTTAGTAGCATTTAACCACTCTGTAATTCTATTTTCTTCATCCCTAATTGGTGATAGTCTAAGGAGCACTGGCATTGTTGGGTGAGATTTAGTGGAGCCTTTAAATGTCTGTATGTCCCTGAGGAAAGAAGATACTCCTCTCCAAAATGCATTGTGATGAAAAAGAAGTCAGAAATACAATTTGAAATCCACTGAAAGAGAGATGAGATTTTAAGACCTGCGTAAGCATACGAAAAGGTAACATTACTAAAAACTAGGGTTGGCATTCTTAATATCAAAAGCCAGTTAGCAAAAATAAAATCCGTGCAACTATTTATCTCTGCCTTAGGGATTTGCCATTAAAACGCTGCTATGAGTCTCTGTACAGCTCCAGAAAAGGGGTTATTCCTTTTCAGAGCCAAGCATCCATCCTGCCATCATTATGAAGCTCCTTGTCCTGACGGTAGCATTAGATATACATAGTCCTAAAGTTCATGGTCACCCTGTTGCAAAACATTAGCCAGTGCCACTGGACAGGAGAACTGTAAATGTAATTAAGTGATACTGAGAAGAGAAGAGGGAAATTATCTCGTTCTGATTGCTCACCAGGCTTATCTGCAGGAATATTTATCTCACTGCAGCCTAGGGTCTTTTCCATCAATTAATGCTTGTTTCCCTGTAAACATGGGGCAGGACCGTTTGCAGAAAGTGCTTCTGATGTTTTGCTTCTTAAGGCTGGAAACTCTCTGCCAGAAGCATTTAAATCTCCTCTCTCAGCCGCTTTTGCAGCTGGATTTGCTGTATAGAGGTTTTGCTTCACATTGGTGCCGTCTTGCCTAGTTTGAAGGGTGGCGAGGGAAATGTAGGTCAGATTTCTGTCACTGAAGATTGAATCGTACTTTACACCAGATGAAATAAGTTTTAAAAAGCAAATGTCCCGGGGAAAGGCGTTTTATCTTGGACTCTTTTCTCCCAGCAGCTTAACGCGGTGGTAGTTGGAGTCCCTTTCCTCGCTATTGAGATGTGGCCACTCTGAGGAGAGACACAGCAGCTCCTAGAAACAGCATATGGGAACATTTTGGGGAGAGACCATTCCTCTGCTGTGTGTGGGCATTTACTTTATTCCGGAGTGCGAGTGAGGAGTGCTGCCTGCAGGCAGGAGCAGGCAGGGCTGCTGCTGGCAGCGCTTCCCATTGAACTGGAGAGAGGCGCTTTTCAACAGTCTCTGCTTTAATCCTGGCAGACCTGAGCTGAATTAACTCAAGAAGTTTGTTACTGCATTCATGGCTGTGTATGTTCAAAAGTTTAGGGCAAAAAGGCAACGGTTTGCACAACAGCACAGGCAAAAATGAAAGGGGGAGGAAAAGGAAAAAAAAAAAACAAACCCAAACTGATGTAGCGGCTGTCTGTGCAATTAGCTGAAGGTCTAGAGCTGCTCTCCGGTCTGAATATCCTTTTCCTTGGAGTGGGCTGCCAAATGTGACCAGGTGGTGGTCATATAATAGGTTATCACCTGTGGCTGAGCTTCTTTCCTAACCACACGTCTGCTCTCAGCCTCTCCACTTGCGCGTACCTTCATCCGAGGTGTTCTTTCTGCACAAGGTGCTTGCTACTCGTTTCCCTTGTCCCACACGTTTGCTCTCCAAAACTGCAGCAGCATAGTGTGCCCGAGACATCCCACAGGGAACTGTACTCGATACTCATCTCACATTCTGCTATAGGTCATCTAAAGCCAGCCTGTACATTATAATCCCTTGGATGCTGGTGGGAGGCAGGCACAGGTATATTTTGTTGCTTGGTTGCTTTTCCTGGTGTGTGACAGCCTCCGGCAAAGCAAATATCATAATGATGTGTCTCTAACGTGGTGAAGGACCGCTGCAAATACTTGTCAGCCGTTAATGGGTCAGGAAGGATTGACTGGCTCTAAATTTTGGTACGCCGGTGTGCGCTCTGCCAGCGCAGCCCCGGGAGCAGGGGCTCCTGCTGCAAGCACAGGGACAGTGGCAGAGGAGACAGCTCATGGCTTCAAAGAGGAGGAGGGAAAAGCAGAAGCTGAGCCATATGGTAGAAAAAGTAGGAGCAGACACAGTATCTCAGTGGTAGGTGCTCATTAGACTGTCTCTGATGTGCTGGGAAGACTGAGTGCATTCTGCTAGAGGAATTGCAATGTTCTGCTGTAAGCTAAAAAACGTAGCAGTGCGGAGTGGGTAAGGGACAGGTCTCTTCACCTACGGAAAAATATTCTAGCCTGTTTACCAGCAATGCGTAACAGGAACCAGGGTCTGCTCCTCTCCAGAGCTTTGCAAGGATGTCTTTGTGGTTAGAGCACACAGGTCTGAAGATCTTGAGCTCTTGTCTTACTCTGTCATTGATTTACATTGTGGTCTCAGATAATTTTGTCAACTAATTTCCCTGCCCACAGAAAGAGAATACTTTCCTAATTAATTCTGAGTAAGATTAAGTGTTTTGTGTTGTGTTTTTTTTTCTCATGTCTGTGCTACGCTTCATGCAGTAAGTTGTTAAAAGAAATAAAAGTACTGGAATCTGGCCTCTGGCGTTGTCCACCAAGGAGCATTGGTCCATCTGGGAATGAGTAAAAGTGAATGGGCTTGTTTGCTAGGACCTGTGGACTATTTTGAAAAACATATGCCTTGATCTCGTCCGGTTTCCCTAGGTACCCCATGTTGAGAGTATCTGTGCAGTGGCTTTATCCCTCTACCCCATCCACGTCTGTGCAGACACCTATGCAGACCATAGCCTGGGCTGCCTGGTGACTCAGTGTAACAGCATGACTGGTGATGGCCATCATCATTGCATGAATTTATTTATCCTTATGGTGTAGATATGTGGAAATCTAAAGCAGCAGAGGTATGACATCCAAAGTTAAAAATCCACTTATATAAAGCCAGGATTTCACCTACTATGCATAGATGTGGGTGCAGCCCAATGCATCATACCAATGATGGAGGGGAACAAAAAGAGGCATCAATTAAAACTTGGTAAGAGAGAGCTATAAAATAACAACTTAAACCCAGGCTGGATAGCAACTGAATGGCAATATCCCAAAGTTTAATATCAATTTCTCCGTGCTGCAGGTAGGTGGAGATGGTTATCGCAAATATGAGGATGAAGAAGCAATGTGCCAAAGCACACGGTACAGCAGGCTGGCTCCACCACCTCCCTCAACTTTGGGGGCCGCAACTCGTGCTCCCCCTGTGCAGTGGGAGTGCAGTGTACCTGGATCTCTGTGGAGCCAAGATGGGGTGGGTGGTTTGGGAATCCCCAGTGTGCCCAGGTCCCCTCCAGGTCAGAAAGAAAGGCACGCTGGGTCTCTTCCCCATCTCTCATTCACATGCAAAGGAGTGAGCTCAGGGTGATGGATGCCCCAGGACGCATTGCAATAACAGGTAAGCTAACTAGTAATCAGCTATGTTTGAAATACTTATTGGCCTCAATAATAAACACCAGAAAGGGCCTTTGGAGGAGGATTCTTGGGAACATGAGAGCCTTAGACTTGACATATATACCTTCAAACCCACTGATCCGGCTGGGAAAGTTGTCTGGGTGTGCTTGGACGTCTTATTCCCACTCTGAGGGGGTGGATATGAAAGACCTTTTTGACTACATCTATAGCAGTAAATAAAAAAGGTCTGTATCAGTGCTATCCACTGACCTGTGTCCAGGCACTGGCCAGGAGGATGGCTAGCTCAGGGTGGCCTGGCCCGGGGGAGCGTGTCGGTGGCCCTGATAGTGTGGGTGATTGTGGGGCAGTGCCCTGTTCCCGTTCGGGGACAGACCAGGCACAGCCTCCGTGCCTCTGCTCCTCCTTTGGGAAGTGGAAATAACAGCCCTATCTGCCACGTGTGAATGCTGTGAGGATAAACGTGTTAAACTCTATGAAGTTTTGAGATAATAATACCAGTTTAGGCATGTAAGTGCCTCAGACAAATATACTGTGCAAACACCAAGTGGTGTAATGTACAACTTTTGGTACAGTGATATTGCTAAAAGGCTAGTTTAGTTCGATTTCAGAGGGTTTCTCAAAATAACTAGTCTGAGAACTGCTCCCTCTCTGCAAAAATATGGGCATTGTCATCAAAAAGTCATTAAAAAAGCAAAGCAAAGCAGCTAAAAGAAGTCGTCTGGCTTGACTTTTTAGATTTCGAAGCAGGACACATCAGTTAATCCATTAAGGGTTGCTGGTCTGGCACTGGTACCGCTGTCCACCGCCCTGCAGCACAAATCACTGCGGCAAGAGCTTCTTCCTGGCACACTTTTTTCAGAGCTTCCTGACACAATTCAAACTTCAGCCTGTCCACAGTCTCACCGCTGGCATGAAGATGAGGGTTTTAGAAGTAGCTTGCAGAGTTGTATTCAGCTACCTATTTCCCACCTGAGGATGTCAGCCCTTATTTAGCCACAGGTACTTCTGAATGGTGATTAACTCTCTCCCAAATGCAGGACAAGGAGAAGAAGAAATGAGAGAGGGAACCTGAACTAGCAGCAGGAGGACTGACTTTGTCTTCAAGATACTCTCTTGTGTACCCTCAGTCATGCATACACCACACCATGTGGCTGTTAACACAAAATTTACTTTCTTGCTGTTTACTTAACCTGTGGCCTCTTGGTAGTAAATTATATTCATGGCCTCCGGGTCCTGGTCCTGTTGAATAGTTACTTACAAGGCAAAGGAAATACGTATTGTTTTTATTCTATTTGGACATTGAATGCATAAAAATAGTCTTTTTTTCAGTCTGAACACACAAGTGCCCTTTGGAATGTGAATATTAACATTGCTTTCAGCAAACATTTTCTTTCCAATGCGTTACTTCTCATGTAATGACCCATTTTAGAGAAGGCAGCATTATTTATGTTTTTCAGAGAAATTCCTCAAACAAAATGTATCCTACTTTCCTTCATGTTGAATTTTCACTCAGTATATAGCATCAAATTCCAGTGCAGCTCTGCCTTGCACAATTAACCTGTGGAGCCTTTGCCTTTGTAAAACTCATTGGTACAGAGAGATGGAAAGCAAATACAACTGCTTGTAATGTTTTACTTCTGACGATATGTTCAGAATTTCTTTTGAAAATCTGGAGTTGTTTAGCCTTTCTTCATAGGAGAGGTGCTCCTTCCCTTGGATCATCTTCATGGCCTCCTCTGGACTTGCTCCAACAGGTCCATGACCTTCTTGTGCTGAGGACCCCAGAGCTGAAGGCAGTACTGCAGGGGGGGTCTCACCAGAGTGGAGCAGAGGGGCTGAATCCCCTCTCTCGACCTGCTGGTCACGCTGCTTTGGGTGCAGCCCAGGATATGGTTGGCTTTCCAAGCTGTGAGTGCACATTGCTGGGTCACGTCCAGCTTTTCACCTCCCAGTATTCCCAAGTCCATCCGCCTTGGTGTGCAAGCGGTCCAGTAACACTTCTCCTCTGGTTGGACTGTCTGTTACCTGGATTTAAAAATTATCGTCAATGCACTCCAAGAGTCTCCTGGACTATTGACAGCTTTCAGTCTGCTTCTGCAGCAGATGTCAGAGTTGTTGAAGTTCCCCAGCAGGATAAGAGCCTGCAACCATGGTGTATCCTGTAGTTGAAGAAAGGATGCTTCATCAACATCATCCTCTTGATCAGACAATCTGTGGTAAACACCAGCTGAGAGGTTTCTTTTGTTGGTTTGGCCTGTCCATTGCTGTTTTTCAAACACAGCTCTGTGCAA
The DNA here is from genome assembly GCF_000690535.1 of Cariama cristata. Taxonomy (NCBI): domain Eukaryota; kingdom Metazoa; phylum Chordata; class Aves; order Cariamiformes; family Cariamidae; genus Cariama; species Cariama cristata. The sequence continues at coordinate 69,623 of NW_009598662.1, read as the reverse complement.
TATCTCCATTATTTTGTACATGGAGTGCAAGTCCACTGCCTCTTCTTCCTTACCTGTATATATATATATATAAATAAGATGAATTTATATATAGATAAGATAAAAATTGTAACAGAAATGTCCTATTTTAGACACAAAGGACCAAAGTTTATCCAGCACTAGCGGATAAATGACACTTGTCCAAAGTTCCTTCACCAGTTATTTCATTTACTGCAGCGAAGCCTTTGCACCCTGGCTGGGCCATGGGATCTTCCTATTCTTGGAGTTCCTCTGATATACATGATATATACAAGATTTCCCTTTTAAGCCCAGTCTCTTAATTACTTGTGCGAGCGTGTGGTGGGGACTTTGCCTTGGCTCTCACGGAGAGGCAATACGATGGTGTCAGGCCATGCAGGACGTTCCAGCCAGGCTTCTGCAGATGAATCATCTGAAGAACTGTTTTTGAAAGATTGGGCTCTTGCATTTGATTCACTCTTCTTGGTGAGCTGAAAATAGTATGCATTGTTCTCATAATCCTTAGCAACTTGAAAACTGCCATAAATTGAGTACTTTTTAATCTTTACCTACAGCAAGAAAATAGGCTAATTCAGTTATTCCTGCAGTTACTTAGCTAATGTTAATTAACTGAGATTTTAATGCCTTTGTTTTTTTTCAGCAGTTTTCTAAACATTTCACTTACCATTTCAATGAGTCCTTTACCAATCTAAGGCATAGTGAATAGACTTGTTTCTACCGTGTGCATTAGTAAGTCAAAGCAACATGTTAAAATACAACCATCCAGGAAAAAAGGACCTACTCCCACAATCTCATAAATCATAGATTATCAATATTTTTAATACTCTGGGTGTGGTTTTTGCAGGGAAGTTGTTTATAGTTGTGTCATAGGACAAAAAATAAATTAAGGTGATGTTGAGAAGTGGAACTGCACATTGGTGTTACAACACATTGTTGGAGTTGTAGGTCAGGACAGAAACTACAGACCCACCAGACCTAACAATTATGCCCCAAACTGATCTGGAGGAATGTGAATTCCAGCTTTGGCTATTCGAAGTACGATTTTGAGCTGCACTTGCTTTATTTCCCCTGGAATCTGCTCCTTCTTAGTTGGGTTACAAGTAATTTGATGAACGACTTTCATGTGGTTAGATGGATAGGTTGAAAGCCCTGGGTAGGTAACTTCAGCCTGATACTAACCATTTAAAGGTTTAAAAGCTGTAGTACATCTAGGAATAGCATCTCTCAGATGACCAGCACAAGCAACCACACACATTGTGCGATGTAGAGGAAGCACTACGTGTGTGTCTGTATAATGGCAGATTTTGCCCTCAAAAACCAGGGAATGGTTGTTCTGTGTGGCTATTCTCTGGCTATGACCCAGTGATTTCTGCCCTGATCTGGTTCCTGGGCTCAATTGCATTGAGCAAAGGCTTGCCTCTCCTATCAAAACTGCGTTAAGCAATGGGCTGATAAAAATTAACAACCATCAAACCATCTGGGACCGTTAGATAATCTCATTCCACATTCAATAAGGAATGCCCTCCTCCCTTTCCAGTACAAACCAAATGCTTCAAAGGGATCTTCAAGGACTGTGTGGAGGCACTGGAAGCAAGACAGAGAACAAACAGGACTAGTGGGATGATGATGGGGGCGAGCAGCACTGATCTGCTTTCTGTGCCGAGCCGAGGAGTAGGTATGGGCTCTGACACTCCCTGGGGCTTTCTCAACCCTGTGGAGTGCAGAGACCGTGTGCCCATGCTCACGTCTAGGGACACAACATGCTGTTGTTGAATTTAGATAGATTTTTTTTTCTGCTGACTGTGATAGGATCAGTCCCCTAGGCGAAAGATTAGGTTTTGCCTCTGGACAGAGCTGTAATAATTGAAAAAAATTCGGCATTACATGGGATGATAGAGTGCTTATGATAAGCTAGGGAAGTAAAAAATACTTTGGCAAACAAAATTCCCAGATAAAATATCTAGAGGAAGGGTGGGAATGGACCAAACCTGATATTCACAGCAAAGGATTCTTCCCAGTCCTGCCTGGATCGGGTCTGCTAAATAAAGAGGGTAAGGGGCTCGTTCATGACTCCTGGGCCAAATGTCTAGGACAGGCTTGCACCTACCCTGTTTATGACCAGGCTACTCTGCATCTCAGGTACATCCACACTACAGAGCATTTGGTCCTTGGTCTCCTGAAGGCCCCGGATGGTGCCATGATGGCCCTCACACATGATCAATATGCTGCTTGGCTTTTCTCAGTTCAGAGTATCTCACAGGACGTGAAAGACCATGTTGCAGTCCACCACAACAGTGCCTTTATAACGTGACATTGAGGGTGTGAATTGCATGACCTGGTGACCAGTGTGGAAAGCTGGGAGGTGTTGGAGAGAGTTCTCATTGTAGTGACCCAAAGCAGAGCCAGAGTGTGAGCTAGGAGGGGACCCATGGACCGCAGGCATTCGGTGCTTAAGTGAGTGCTTAAACTCTTTTCCTGGCCTTCATTTAGTTGGCTTTTGTAGGTGTGTCCTACATCTCCCTCTCAGCAGAAGGAGACCTCCCAAATCCTGAAATTGCATCTACATGGTCAGATCGTCAAGCAAATCTACAGCCTCCTCGAGATGACCAGCATGTCTTCAATCCCAGCAAATTTCAGGATCAGGGATGGGATCTTAGGGCTGGTCTTGGTGTCTCTGGTCCTGAAGGCTGGGCTGGTTGCTACACTGCTGGGGCAGAGAGGCCGTTGCTGATCCCAAGTTAAGTGTAGCAGCTGGTGGGTAGGAGTCAGCACTAAGGCAGCATCCTGTGCTTCCCTGGCGGTGTGAAGAGCTGCTCGGTGGTGAGGGAGGGGAGGAGGGAGTATGTTGGGAGGAAGCTGTCACGGATCTGCCTCTCATTGCTGCTCACAGTCCTACGCTGGCTGAGTCAGAGCTGGCGGGAAAGGCGAGACACGCAGGTGGTCTCTGGGAAAAGTCCACACTCAAAAACAGGTTTATGAGGAAAGAGAGAACCAACAGGACCCCTGGTCTAAGGGCTGCAAACCCGAAGGGCTATGCCTGCTGTTGCAGAGAGGATGAGTATGAGGAAGGCTATGCTGGAAGATTGTGGTGAGCAGCTGTTGGTGTGCTGTCTGACACCCGAAGGAACCGTGAATTTGTCAGCATGGTTGGCTGTTGGGAGGTTCACCTTCAGCATGGACCAAGCCACCGCATTCGAGCTGCTGAGAGCAAATGAGCAATATGGTGCAATCCCCACCACAGCATCCACCGAGTTTCCCTTCTTTGCTGCCCTTCAGCCCTCGCGTCGTGGGTGTACCAGCACTCACATGGCCATCCCAGCACACACAAACACTGTTCTCATCAATAACACTTGTTAAAAGTTCTCCAGGAGCTACTTAAAATGTTTTATGTCATTCTCGATTCAGATGTGCAAAGCCAAACATGGTGAGTTTTGAAATCAAGCTTATGTTTGGCAATAATCCAGAGAAGAATTAACAAAGACTTCAAAGTTAAATTATCCGAGATAGCATGTCAAGCCACTGAATTTCAGTTCAGCAGCGTGCCAAAATATCTGAAGATATCTCTTATAATGTATTTCATTGTTTCTTATAATTTGAGTAGTAGGAAAGTGATTAAAAATGAGACTGCATCCTTCTGTTTCTCTTTGATTCACTGTCTAAAAATTCAAGATGTTTAAAAAGGCATTTATACTCGTACATTTAGGCTTCTGCAGTCATTTATTTTACTATGCAGTTTGAAAGGATTCAGTTAAGCAATTAAGGTCTGAACTAAATTGTCACACACACAAAAGGATGTTTGCATATGTTACTTACTGATGGAGGAGTGGAGTCGTCGAATGTAAGTGGATCCCTATGAGTTTTGTGACGATAGCTCCCCGATAAAGAGAGAGCCTATGAATGCTTTCAACAGAGGGAAATATGTATTCTTGTGAGTTCTGAAAGTGGTAGCATGTGCCCCATAAACAATTCAGCATTTCCTGGTGGCTGAAAGAGAGAGGTGTTTCCTTTTCTAAGTATAGAGTGGTTATTTTGAGGGCTTGACAGGAGAATGTAGAGTTTCATGCATCACCCGCAATGTTTGAAAAAGCATTAGGATATTGAGACTATCTGTGACACGAAGTACAGAAATGATTTAAGAGGCTGGCAGAAATGCCTGGGAAGAGTTTAAAAGAGCTCAGGAGGTTAGTTTGACCAAGCAATGATTAATACAGGATATGTTATGCACAGTATCTGCTGGATGCAGACTGCTAGGGGAGGGAAATTGGCTGCTGTTGGAAAACTGTGACAGACCTTTTCTGATTGCTCACTCTGGCTGCAGGTGTTAAAAAAAACCCAGGAGATCAGTTTCTGCAGCTCTGTTAACCTGCAACAAGAAGTAGAGTTCTGTAAACCTCTCTCTGGAGAAGAAACATCAGCAAGCACCCAGTCTAGGATAAACTATGCTCTAGAAGGACGTTTAGGTTGATAGCTTACGTGTGCATGTGGGACATGGCTCAAAATCATTGAAGTCACTGGGAGTTTTTCCATATGCTCGGTGAGCTGTGATTCAGGCTCTTGCTGAGGTGGGGAGAAGGATGTATCCATTTTTTCAGGGAAAAGCAAATACTGTCTGCAGAAACTTCTGTTCAGCAAGAAATTCCAAAGAAAACTTTGGAGCTCATCTCTTCTGTGACATTAAGTTATGGTAATTTTAACATATTCTTTTGAATTTTAAAAGAGTAGCTTGTGCTCCATAAATAGCTCAGCATTTCCCGGTGGCAGAGAAGTGTTTGTGATGTTGGTACTAGTGATGGGGTTTCCATACACCCTCAGAAGGAAGAGAAGGAGATCCTGATGGGATTTATGTTATAGCAGCAGTGGTGATTCCAGTAGTATCTCCCAGAGGAAAAGCAGGAGAATCTGGGAAGCGTCCCACTGGGTGCAAGACCTTAGGAAACAGCCACCCACCCAAAGGACATTGAAGCTGAGGTTTCCACAGTGGTACTAGTTTTGAGACATCTATCTCAGATGGGGTAGCAACGGCATGAAAGTAAGAAGTGAATGAAAGTAAAGGAAATTTTTATGATGAGTATGAGGACACATTTTCTTAATAGTTGAAGTCATCCTCTGAAAGAAGTGTGAACAAATCTGTCACTCAGAACTGAACAGGACAGAGAAGTGGGGAGTAATCCTGCAGCTTCAGAGGAAACAATCAAAAGGTTGATGAACAAAACGATGCAAGAGTTTTTCTCCCCATTTCTGGCTTCTGGAATTTGAAATTGCCTCTAATGCCAAGAAAATTAGAACAGAAACTGACAATATTGCAGTTGCATTGGATATGGTCGTGTGCGATCAGTAATAGGCCATACAATGAATTTCCTCCTGAAATTTCGCAGAGTACATTTTGTATTTTAGTGATGGAAAACTGGACTCAGGGTGATTCTTCTCTGAAGAGTAAGAATTTTCTAGGTAACATTTATCTTCAGGTTTTACCACATTTTATAAATGGCTTTGTTCTGTTTTCTTTTCCCAAATAGGAAAATTCACCCTGTAAAAGAAAATTCTTTCAAGATCTAGTCTGAATATAGCAACTACTTTTGTGCAAATCTGAATATAAACTTAAGGGAAGAGACAAACTAAAAAAACCTCTTGAGGTTATTACATCAATCTCAAAGTTAATAAGCTGGAAGAGAATGCATTTTAGATTTTATATTAACTTCCTTCAGACTGAGAACCATTTTTCCCTGCATTTCAGTTTCCATCTCATTAATTTATTAATAATTAAACACCTGAAAAATAAAAGGTCTGTTATTTCTCATGTAACAGCAATCTATAGATTTCTAATTAACCAGCCTTAGAGCACTGAGAAGCAGTTCCTCCAGCAACTGTTGCTTCTACCAGCAAATTTTAGTGGCAGAAATAGAGTTTAACTGTTTTCCTGTGCCAGAATAGAGACCAGAGGCCAACTGAGATTTTTGTTAGCACAAGGGCCACATCTAAGGTAGGACCCTAGGAGCATCTCCCAGCATCCTGGGCCCACGTATGTGCTCTAGGTGGATCCTGGTCTGTGGGGCGATGCATCCCATCCTCTGCTGGTTGGAAAACCTGGGAGCACGGATGGGGAAGGATCCATCTGTGCTCCCAGCCTGGCTATGAGGGGTGCTGCGATGCTCTGTGCTGGGAGATTACAATGGCACGGATACATTGCTCTAGCCTTAGAGATCTTGCAAGCCCTGGAGCTCATAGATGAGACATATAGCAGAAGCTGACATGAAGGCTTTCGGAGGGGAAAAACGTGATTTGGGGCACAGAAGAAGCCCGTGGTGGTGTCAAAAAAGAAATGCACAATTTTCAAAACCTAGTTTTACCTCTTTCCAGGATGAAGCTGTCTTACCAGCTACTCTCCAACACTTCAGAAATCTCCTGTGGTTTGCTGGCAGAGAAGTTGTTAGAGGTATATTTCGTCTGGTGATCCTGCAAACGCTTTCGGGTGTAACTTTGCCCGCATAAATAATCCCCTACACGGAGAACTGAGAATCACATTCTCAAATTATAGCTCCCGATGCACCAAGTACCTCTGACTAAAGAGATCTCAGTCCATGGAAAATGTCCCTAGAAACTCTGTCCAGGTTGATCAATATACTCTTTCAGACTCATTAAAAAAATATTTCCTGGCTAATAACTGAAAGGACAGCTGTGTATATAGGGTGAAACTGCAAAAGCTCTTTAGCAGTCTCAAATTCTGCCTGCTAGAGCGGTACTGAGGCTCCTCCTGTGGGGATGACGGAGAAATACAAATGATGAAAATACTGGAAGCAAGTAGAAAAAGTGGCTGAGAAGCAGGAGGAGGAACACCAACTGACCGGTAAAGGATGAGTCTTAGCAATGAATCATACAACGTCCCTGCCAGAAGTGTAAAACAAAACCAGTAACTGTCCTCCCTCTGCCACAAAGCTTCAGAAATTACTGGTTTGTTTCTGAGTAACTTTTCTCCCCTGCGCTTTTTGTTGGAAGCTGTGGCACCAATTCAGGCTGAAATCAGGGCCCTATGGGCTTGGGGTTTTTTTCAGGGAAATGCAGGGAGGTTAATGATGGTGTTTGAGCCCTGGGAAAACCCTGACATCCCAGGGTTTGGGCTCTGCTGCCTTCCGGAGAGCAGCACGGCATTGCTTTGCTGAGACTCAGGTGTAACCCTTGTCAGCTTTTCTGGGAGTGACACGTACTCTGTCCTCCCAGAGAGGACGTACTGCCTTGTCACCATCTTTCCCCACTCTTAGTTAACACTTCTCTGTAGTCCAAGGGAAAGTTTGCAGTTACCAATATGAGACCTATTGTTCTGGTTTGGTTAAAACAGGACTATTTCTCCTTTCAGGAGTTTTCCTTTCAGTTAAGTTTCTTCTGTAACCGCACTTCTGAAAAGTGCAGCTGCATGTTTTTCAGACAGTGTCTGCTTTCAGACTTGATAACGCTTGATGTTTATAGTTGCTACTGAAGTAACGGTGGGATTGGTATGCAGAGAGGCCCATGTTTATACTTATCCCCATGAGAACCAAGGTCACTGCTGGCTCGCTTATGTTAAGTGAGTGAAAAGTCGTAAAAGGGTCACACCTGCGGCAGAGTGCAGATGGGAAAGGTGACCAAGGACTGACCAGTGCCGTACTCCATCCCATCCACGTCATCCTCAGTATAAAGCTAAGGGATCATGGAGATTCGGCTCTCTTCTTTCATGGCCAGCATCCCTGTGGGACCCTGCTTGTTCTCCTGCCTCCAATCCCGATCCCTGCATTCCTGAATCCAGGTCCTGTCAGCTGTGGAGTCCAGTCCAGGAAATCTGGCTGCCTGCCCTGCTGTGGTTTGCAATTCCCTAATCATCATTGGGAAGCTCAGTATTGATTTTGTGTATTTTTTCTTTTATTTCTACTTTTAGTAGTACCAGTATTAATATCATTATACTATTTTCCATAATTATTGTATTATTAAAGTAGTTTTAATTTCCAACCCATAAGTCTCTCTCCCTTTTCTCCTTTCCTTCCCCTCCCAGGGGAGGAAGGTGTTAATAGAGAGCATCTGCCATCAGCTTTAAGTGCTGGCCCAGCCTTCAACGGTGACACCTGTGCAATGAAGCTCTGTAAAACTGGCTTTTTTAGTATGGTTGAAAAACCCGAGCACATGTGGGGTTTTTTTATCAGATAAACCCAGTAATGACAGTGGTGACCTTCTTCCAGATTGCGATTTGTTACGAGAATAGATTTATCACAGGAGTGGAACTACACATCGAATCTGGCCCTGCCTGAACTTCTGTTTAGGAGGTTCAGATCTAGGAATAAAACTTGCAGAGACACACCTACACAGGGATGGAGAGATAAGGGCACATCTATGCAGGAATAGAAAGATAAGGGTCAAATGCCAAGAGGGACTTGGGCATTCAAAATTATGCTTAGCTGGAATATAAATGTTGACATCTAGAGTTGTCGTAATGAAGACTTTCACTCAGCTGCCGCAATACCTGAGGGTGGGAAGAGCTTCCTAAGTTGCCTGTTGTTATTTGCTCAAGTCTCTGAACAGTAATGAGCAACTTGGCACTAACCTAATTAGCCAAATTATCAAGTCCTTCCTCTGCCGAGCCCTGGAGGAGCTTGGTTTGGCAGCCGGACTCCGGCACACTTAATAAGCACCAACATGGTCAGGTCCAACAGCAAATGGAGCTGCAGCTTCTGCTCGTTTCAGACCTCTTCCCTGGGAGATGGTGCCAGGCTGTGACCTCCACCCTTTCCATAGCGGCTTCGAGGGTGGATACCCTTCCAGAAACTGGTGACAGGGCTTTGATTCCCTCCTGGAAAAAATACCAGGGGAATGCCTGAACCAGCAGTAATGCTTAGTTTCAGTATCTACTTTTGTTCTTTCTTTATTCTTCTTGTTTTCTGTACTTCCAAAGCCATAGATATATTTGCCTTTCAAAATGTATGAACTCATGGGGGAAAATGGTGAAGCTTGCTAAGAAACAAAACATCGATTCCATAGAAATGCAACATAAATTTACTTAATACTTCACTTTTCCATCACAGGGGGGATTTTTGTGAAACTTTATTCCACTTCTAAACTTATAAAAAACATATAAGAAATCAGAGAGTAAATGTATCATTTGTGTTTTATGGATAGCTCATATTTACAAAGCAATGGCAAAATCTTGTCTGAAATTTCATATACTTAAATTTTACTTTCACACATCTCATGATGCTTAATTTCTCTGCATTTGTGCGCTGGGCTAGTCAATTTAGCTGAGCATCAGAAGAAGTCAAGAGCCCAAGAGACGAATTTTAATTAGAAGGCAATCAAACCACCAGATGGCTCTCTGATGTCTTAAATCTCCGCTTGGGTGAAATAAATTGACTTTTCTTGAAAACAGTGCTAAAGTAAATTTTAAACAATGCCCCAAAGCTGAAACATAAAGTAGTTTTGCATAGTTGTGAGAATAATTTGTAGACTCTGAGGCATTCGTCAGATTATTCGTTTAGTAAAATAGCATTAATGTCTGAATCACAGGTTGCTTTCGCACTGTGCCCCGTGATCTGTTCTCAGTATGGCTTTTGTTTAAAAATACTTTTAATGTTTGGGTTTAGTTGTACCAAATTAGAGAAAATAAACGAAAAAATGAATTAATTCTTCCCAATTCTCTGTTTCAGTGTTGTGGCCCTTATGAGAGCGGTGGCAGTTTGTGGTCTGATCCCCTCCCAGCGCTGGTGGAAGGGGGATGGGTATTTCCCAAGTGGGGTGATGAGGGCAGAGGGACAAGGTGACCTCCCAAAATCAGTGAGCTATGAGCAGAAGTGCAGCATGGTACAGAATCAGGGTTGTGAGATAGATAAATTCTCACTATCATCAATACCCTAAACCAGGAGAGGCCAGAAGGAGGAAACGTTCATCAGAGTGAAAGGGGAGAGCAGCACAACAGAGAGGAGACCTGGGAAGTCTGTAATACCCAACTCACTGTAATGGGACCTGCTGAAATCGCTCGTGTGTATTTTTTCTAGGTGGTTGCAGTCATCTTTCCCTGCAGCTTGGGTCGTCTGCAGAGATTCTGTGGGATCACATCTTTATCCCATGTCCCATCTGTTGCTTGAGGATCTTGGGGCCAAATCCAAAGCCTGTTTGTAGGCAGGGGAGAAAATACCTGTTGACTGCAGTGATTCAGACCTCAGCATATCACTACTCTTTTCAGTCTGAATATTGAAATTTGCCATCTTGCCTTGGTTGTTGGCTTGTGTGCTGGTATGGACCAGGTGCCAGTGGAACTACATCCTCCTGCCCCAGATCCGCTGCCCTGCAGCGTTTGCATCTGCTGCTGCAGGAGGGAATATCCTAAAACACGGCTGACTGTTAGGCAGTGGATTCAGCCACCGTATCTAGTTTGGCAGCTCACTCTGAGTTTCTAAATGATCTACATTTTTGTGCCTATAAATAACAACGGCAGCAAAAATCGTGACTATTGTGCCATCCATCTCTGGAGCAAGCCCAGTCTTGTGATCTAACTGCTCCACCAAGGAGCTGCTGCTTTTTTCTGTGCTCTCTCTCTATTGCATTTCAACCTGATCTCCTGCTTGTGCTACTGCGGGGTCCTGGTGTCAGGGTGACCAAGAGGGATGCTGGAGAAAGCTGTGGATCCCAGGGGGGTTCCTACACTGCACGGATAACTTGATTGCAGCTGCAATGCAATTGCCTCTTCACATTGCTGAGCCAGGTCTGTGGTGGGGTCTGCATCATCTATATGGGACATGCACATTATGGTCATGCGATGGACACATCACCCAACACCTGGACTCTCTTGTACGGCACCCTAGGGAGCTGGGAGGTCTGTTCTTGCAAGCTGAGGTGTTTTGGGATATGTTTATTATTCTACAATATTGTCAGTCCATTATACTGTCAATACCTGCTTGAATCCAGAGACACCGCTGTGTGCAGGATGTGTTAATTAAAATGTTCTTTCTGCTGGGTGACCACGTCCTTAAGGAAGGTGAACCATGGAAAAAATTGTAATAATGCAGCTTGGTTTTGCATCTTCAAATAGGGCTTCAGTCAGCTCTGAAAGTTAAATTCAGCTGGTTTTGTGTCTGAGCTTTCAGCCTCAGGAGCTCTGGGATATCAGGCATTGCCTTGCAGGAGAGTTGGGTGCTTCCAGCCCCAGCGTTCAAGTGGTGACAATGAGCATGGGCACTTGAGGTAGGACATTGCAGCCCAACAACAGCAATTATAACAAAACTCCCACAAAATCATAAAAATATCAGCTCCATTTCCCCAATAAATAGTTTATTTTAACTGAGTATTATACAGAGGTGCTTTTAACATACTGGAATAGCACTTTAACAGAAAACACTTTAACAAGGGGGTTTCAGCCTGGTACTTAACAGCTACAAGGAGGGGGAGCATTTGGCATTTCTGTTTTCCTAACCTCCTGAGAACACACCAACAAGATTCCTTTTAATTGAATCCTTAAACTTTTAATGCAGTCCCTGGACTGACATGCATTTGCCATATGTTTTACTTAGCTGTTAAATAGTTGACTAAGGCCTTTACTTGGCCTGTTAAACTGAATTGATGACATTTTAATACTGCACAGGGAATACCACAGCCAAATAGAAAACAGACATCTGTGGTGCTGAGACGGGTCAATCCTGGTGCTGGGCTGAGGAACCGGACCAGGGAGCTGAGTTCTTGCAACTGGAGCAATACAAATAACACAGCAGGAGCAGGAGAGCATTTTCAGCAGTGGCTTTGGATGTTCATACCTGGTTATAACTCATTACTTAAGTGCTGTCTAAAAGCACTTTATAAATCATCAGCGTGAAATCTGTTTTCCATACCGGTCTGTAACAAACGGCTGAAGTGAATGGCTTCTTCCACTGTGTAAATACACCTGGTTTGCCTGCCGGAGAGGCAGATGCACTCTCTCTCTGCAAGACCAAACTTGGCTTGGTGATTTTTCAGTTAGTTAAGGAAGACATGGGCTAAGATTACCATCTACTAAAAGCGTGACAGGATGAACATATTTCTTAAAGGGATGAATCTTACTCCCTACAAAGGTTAAGGGAACAGTTGACATTAATTTTAATGGACCCCGTTACTGCTCCATGCCATTAGCATCAATAAGACAGTCACAGTGCTGAGTAAGCGTTACAGCACCAAGGGAATCTTGAGTTATATTCTGAGAGGTGGAACATTTTCGAGAGGACGAATGGAAAACACTCTGTGGTTTAGGGCACTTTCCAAGAGTTGGAGCTATTGACCTGAATCCCCCTCTCCTGTCTTCCAGCTGGAGTGGGGAGGGGAAATTGTGCCCTGTGTCCTGGGAGATTTGCTGCTCGCAGTTGGTTGGATGATGAGTCTTGACCTGTTGGCAGCAACAGCACCCAGATTATCCGAATCACGCGTTTGATCGTAGATGCATAATTCCCCCTCGAGGGACCTAAGTCCCTGTTTAGATTCATCCTTCAGTGACTTGCCCAAGGTTGCAGAGGAAATCAGTGGCAGAGCAAAGGTTAAATGCAGCTCCTCTGAGTTGAAGCTCTTGCCTTGGCCATGTTTTCGTGTTTGCAGGGGAGTGCGATGATCCTGCACAGCTCACACCTCCCTGCCCACTTGGCACAAGGGTCCTGGGGAGAATTACAGGGTTGTGTGGTAGCACTCACGTTGTAAGTATCAGATGTAAGTACTGCAGTAATATAGATTTCTTTGCCGTGTCTGGTGTTAGTGAAACCTTGCTTGGTATGCAGACAACCAAAGACTACCTGATTAGCAGACAGGTCAGACCATCTAGCCGTGGATATTTACCCTCTTAGCAATTTTCTTTGGTCTTTTCCTTTGGATCAGCATAATAGCAGTTTACTGACTTGGATGTGTTGGTTTAGGGACACTCAGTACCTTCTTGGCAGTGCCTGAATTGAGGACACTGAGTTTTATTACCATTTCCTCTATTTTCAATCTCAGAATCATTTGCGTGCAGATAACCAGCTGCACAGATAATTTTGCCCTAATATTTGTGCATCAGTGTGCAGGCTCCAAGGTACTGGGAAGCAACTGCTTGACAAAAGCAGGGATTCTACGAAAGTTCTCTCATGTGTTATACGCACATACAAGGCACAGACTCTTTAAAAGGTAAAATAGCGGCATTCTTCAGCTAAGTGCATTAGGCAGGCTCCGTGATGCTCATATCTCGTCTGTAACTGGACAGTGACTGCAGTAGCTACTATAGATAAGTTTCCTATAGATATGGTCTGTGCCAGAATAAAAGACACTTCAAACTATTTGCTCTGCTGTACAAATTGCATCACTACCTTGCCATGTCCTTCTTCATAATCTTAGGGTGACTACTGGTTGCACTGGCTGTGGGTTTGCTTCCTTGTCAAGCCCCAAATTAACTCCATTTGGATGAAATCCTCCACTGCAGTAATCAGGGCAACACCACTGGGTCTGTCCCGCCTGGTATTTGCCCATCGCTTGCCAAATGCTGTCACCAAATGCAGGACGCTTGCGATCGCTGTGCAGGGCTTGTAAACCCTGCAGTCAAAGTCTATATTTCATTTTGGTCCATGAGTTTTTGCAATGTGCTTTGACTACCATATTAGCAAAAAACCCTAAGTGTCCACCAGTGTCCCTGGTGTTCTTAGTGTATAAATCACACATCCCAGGAGCACAGTGAGGATTATGTTTGCTAGATGATTATTGTTTGATTTTGATCTAATAATTAGCTTTGGTTTGGGATGGAGGAGGAGCTTTTGATTTTAATTTTCACACAACTGTGTTTGTAACATATGCAACAGATGTGAAAGAGCCAGTATTGGCACTTAGGAGTATCCCTATAAAACGTAAAAGGAAGATTAAAAACTTATTTTTTTAAGTCACAGCTGAATTCATGAAATTGCGAGGTCATGTTGTT
>NW_009598662.1:3950-55665 GCF_000690535.1 Cariama cristata | reverse complement strand
AGGAATGCCCAGGATCTTATCAGATCCTATACTGGCCAAATTAAGTAGACAGCCATTAAATGGTAATGCCGAGGATTCCGGGTGGGATGTACTGAGCGGTTACGGTGGCAGTTCAGACCAGCTCAGCATCGCGCCCATCAGCACAACCCTTTGCATCCCCCAGGAATGGGATAAAGTCCCAAACCACGTGTGCTAGCTTATGCCTCATCTGTGTCCAGCATCCCTGGCAGAAAGCATCCTCTTGGGGTCATCTCCTGCCGTGGGCCTCCCCAAGAGCAGCAAAGCTGAGCTGGGAGGAGCAGTTTGATGGCTGTAATCTGAAGCTGGTGCAGTTTTGCAGCTTGTATTTTTGCAGTTGCTTGGAGCTTGCTCATGAATGGGATTTTATAGGGCAATTTTAAGTATGAAATGTGAAACATGGGGGATTTATATCCTTTATGGTCCCCAGGAGGTAGAGCTCAAGGAATAACTGTGCACAGTGCATGGCAAATAGTAGGAGGCAACAAGATTTCTTCAAGGCTTCAAGATAGTCCTGTTGTATAGTTTGGAGGCTGAGGGGCTTGAAGGAAATGAGAACCATGTCCTCACTCTATGCCCACTCTGCTTTGGAGTGGTGCTTCCCAGGAGCTGCCTTTGGGATGCCGCTCCTGGGAGGGGGAACTATATGGTGTTGTCTTGTGGGATGGACAGGAGGGTCACTGTGCCCTGCCCCAGCACCACTGCCATCCACACACTGAGGGTCTGGCTTGGAGAAGATGACCCAGATGTTTGCTGTGAGACAGAGAAGAGTCTTTGAGCCATGCTGTACTGGGCTTTTGGTGCTGGATGTAGGTCCCACAGATTACTGCATCTGAGACAATCTGGTTCAGCTTTTCTCCATTTTTCCAGCCAACTTTGATTATTTCTTGTATCAATCATGGTTTTGCTTTTTTCAAACATCAACTTTTACAGTTTGTCACTAATTCACCTATTAAAAGATATTATGGAAATAGATACAGTGATGGTAACACGAACTCCTAAAATTATAAGGGTTTGCTTGTTGGCATTGGTTTGCTCTTCTGTCTTGAAAATAAAATTACTGTGGAGCTACTTGTGTTGATTAACGAACAATTAGCTGGAGACTTTAGTTTTCTGTGTCAAGGCAACTGTGCAGTGTTAGAATAGAGAGCAGCCTTGGAGCAATAACATATAAGTGCTTATTTAAAATCTCTCACAAGGCCATGGGACAGTCCCAGTAAAAACCAGAATGCCTGGCAGTTGGCCAGCCTCGTTTGTTAAGCAGGAGCAAATAGCTACCTTTTAAAATAACAGATACATAAAATCCTCCTTCTTTTGCTGGAGTCCTCATTATTAGCATGAACTTGTGTCTGTTTTCATCTGCGTGATTAGATTCTTGGAAGTCATTTCCATGATGAATTGGTGATTTCCATTAGAAACACCTCAATGGCATGGACCAAATCAGCCACCAGTAAGGCAATAATTGAAGAATTATTAAAATAATCCCCGAGGCACATTTGTTTTATGTGGGACATTCCGGAAACTTTCTCTTTTGTGTACTATGCTCCTACTATATCTTTTAGCAAATACTTTCCCTCCAGGAAGGGTGGATTTTTTCTTTCAAAAGGCACTAAATTCAGCTATTGCACAGAATAAAACCAATAAATCTGTGTCTGTGGTAACTGATTTTAGTGCCAGGCAGCCAGCATGGACTGAGCAAGCACAGGGTGTTGGTAGGATCATCCTTTCTGCCCTTTCCATGCCCATCTGTTTTCACTTGTGGTTTCCCAGCATTTTTGGAGGCTGTCCTTTCTGCTGGCCAGTTTTGCCTGGTTGCTTCATTGGCTGCTGGTGGCAGCTCATTCCTCTCGTCTCTTGTGGGGATGCCATGGACAGCATCTCCTTGATGAGCTCATCCCGCCGTAGTTGAAGAGCAGAAACCACCCGAGTCTTGGTGCTTCACATGCTGAACTTCTGGGGTTTTTTGCAGAATATCAGAAAATAGGATGAGATGCTTTTTTTTTTTGCTTTTTTTTTTTGAGAAACTGCCTCTTTTGTACATCATAAATCTTCCCCCAAGGCCATGAGAGAATATCTGTGCTGCCCGCCCTCCACCCAAACCACAATAAATCAGCGAGTCCTTCTGGTCCCTGCCGTGCCTTATCTGTGCAAAGGGCGCAGCTTGGAAATTAGCTGTTGCTAATGGGAGAAGGCAGCTGGCAATCTGCAAATAAACATGAAGCTTTAGTTGCAAGTGCTGTTCCTGGCCTGTCAGCAATGCACAAGCAGCATCATGAATCACGTCCACTCACAGGCTTCATGCACAGAGCTGGAAAAGAATGAGTAACATAAAAAATTGCAATTAATAGGGTAGTTGAGAGAAAACTCTCAGGTGGGACGTAGCAAGGCATGCTCATGGATTGCAGTGGGGTTGGAGCAGTGGGATTTAGACCAGCGTGTTTGCCATAAACTGCTTTTAACCACTTTGATCTGGTTGTGTGTGCCGCTCATCCTCACTCGCTATGGCCTATGTCCTCTGTCCCTCTTTAGAGATGACTAGGCAAGAGGCTAAACAACTTGTGTACAATCCTGAGGTTTCCACATTCAAGACGTGTTCCTCCTGGTTCTTTCAATCACATTACAAGTGCCCTTGCAGCTCCAGTTGAAACTGAATTTACTGGCTAAAGATATAATATTGCTCTAAACAGTCACATAAGTTTTATTTAGCTGAGTCTGCATCCGAGCTGTAAGAATTCAGTTTGATGTCTTTCCACACTGCTCAAAATTGGAGAAATTCACTCTCCGCTGTGGAAAACAGAGATAGCTTGATTGAACAGCGGTGAGATAAACATCACGAGCTGTAGTAGAGTGAACTAATTACGTTCAGAAAAAAGTGGATAAACATCACGAGCTGTAGTAGAGTGAACGAATTATGTTCAGAAAAAAGTGATAAGTGGAAACTCTATATTCTATTTAGATTATATTTGATTCTATATTGAAATACAGATACTTACTACTGGTCCATATCCTGTCCAGGAGTGGCTAGATCATTATTGGTGCAGATGTAAGTGAAGATACGTAAGATGGTAATTTAAGTTTCCAAATGGAGAACTGGAAATGAGCATCGCTATATATGCAGTCAGCATCTAGTTAGCTCTTCACAAAGGCTGCAAAAGTAGCTGTTGAGCATAATTTTTTTTGGAGAGAAACATCAGATAGAAGCAAGAAAAATAAAGTTACCAAAGCCTAAGAAGGGTAAAGTTGCTTTAATATAGCTAAAGAGTCTGCAGTCAGTGTTGAAAGGGATCCAATGATAGGACATCAGAAATTATAATCGGAAAAAACCTCAGTGTAATTAGTTGGTGTGTGTAATTAACCACTGGACAAAACAGACAAGGGATTAGTGGTATCTTCTAAGTCAAGTCTGGCTACACTGCTAAAAGACAGTCTGAGGTAAAAATGGTACAGTCTTTGTTTTGTCTGGGGTCAGATTAGATTATCATAATGGCTTTAAAATCTATGAATCTGTCATATTTGATTTTAAGTGAATGAATCAAAGGACTCCCTTAATGTAGGTATGCACATTCAGACCAGAGTTGAGTGAATAATTCAATAATTAATTTGATGAGCACAAACATAAGAACATGAGCATCGTTTTATTGGGTCATACCAAAGATTCATCTGTTCCAGGACTGCTCTTCAGACGACAAAGACTTTCGTCGTAAGTCCACCACCTGCTAATTCCGTCAGGTCCCCCATTTCTCATCTGTGCTGTGAAATAATTCTTTATATTTCCATTTGCCATGCTCCATCTTTTTCATGATTTTGTTGAGCACTATTGTGTCTCCTCTGACAGCTCTTTTCTTTGTAAATGTGATCTCTCTTTTCATGGAGAAGGTCTCTGGTCCTGCTTGCTTTTCTTCTCTGCACTTTCCCAAGTTTAATTATACTTTTGGCCAAAGCATCTTCAGGACTCTTTTCCATAAAGGTCATCAAGGTGGGATTTGTCCGAATGAACACAGAAATGGATATTTCTGTTCCTCACACCCTGAAGTGTGCCCGTAGCAGCATCACACCCTTGCGTTATCTGAAGGAGATAAAGGTCGTAGCTCTCATACGGGTGCTTATTCTGTAAACTTGCAAGATTAGGTGAGACAAACTTTGTAAAAAATGTTGAAGGTGTGAGTGTACCATGGATGTTTAGCGGGATAGATTATTTTCTCCTTTGCACTCAGTTTTCTCCCAAACCTTCTGCTTGCTTTTTTATGGCCACAGCGCATTTCAGGGAACTGTCCTTGATAACTCCAACATTTATTTCCTGATTTTTGTACATAATGTATATCCTAAAATTGTGCATGTACCATAAAATGGGTTTTTCCTTGTATTTACTTTAGTTACTTGCAAATTTCTTAAGAAATACTTCATTATAAGCAACTAGAATTTTGTGGTTTTCTTTATCAATTCTCTGTAAGTTTCTTCACACTTTCTCAAAAATGAGCATTAATAACTTTTAAAATGTATATATAGTTGTAACAGTTTTATAAAACAAGATACCTATATCATTTAGAGTTCAGTTGGTCTGGTTTTAATATTTAGCTCCCAATGTATTGTTTCTACCAACTGCTTGACAAATTGATTTTTGCAACAGCATATCTTGACCATTTGATTCTAATTTTTTTTTGTTGGTTCGAAATAAATTTTCCTTGGTTGTGTTTGTCCAGGACAGAGGGACAGCTCAAAGTTGTACATCCTATAGAAAAGCTAAAAAAAAATTGTAGAATTTATGTGACATACAGGTGATATAAGGGGCTTCAGAGCTCTTTCTGCACTGAGGCAAATAATACTCAAAATTATCTTAACATCAGCTATTTCCATGGTGACATCTGTCTGCAAACTTACTTGTGAGAAAGCATGTGGAAATCAGACTCAGAAAAAGGAATATACACATAAAAGCAAATTTCTATTAAGTGTTATTCACAGGAAAGCTGGGCTGTTTAAGTTCCAGCTGAGACTGACTTTACTACACATTTCTGTGGTCCTTTTTGATATTTAGGACAATTCTTAATGCTGCTTTCATCTTATATTTCATAATTGTTTACTATACATTGCATAATCTACAATAGCCTTTTTCGGTTACATTGGTTCTCATTACTTTTAGGTCTGTTCTTCCTAGTTAATGCTGGCAGGACATCGAGGTTGGTTTCCATTGGAAAACAAGTCAAAAGGAAAACAAACCCAACCTATTAGTGCTGAAACATGACCTACTTTTAAATTGCTGTCAGGTGAGGAATCTCCTCCAGATTTTAACTATCTGCTTATTTTATGGAGAGCTGGAGGAATATGACAGCAGTTAGGAAATACATTGTTACAGCCCTCAGATACTGGAAAACATATTTTGTGTGGTGGTTTGTCTATAAAGCTCTACTTTTCCGTTTTCTAGAATCAAAGGGAGAAAGATTAAGGCAACAAAATCACATATATACACATATATATATATATATATACACACACACACTGAGCAAGAGTGATTTGGCTGATTTACTGACATCTCATATAAGGAAATGAATAAATCAGGGAGCAATTGCCTCTTTAAAACTGAACTTTTGAGTTATATAATGAATTTTTTAAAATGCTGGGCTTTTTCACAGTGAAACCTGTGGTGAATCCATTGTATGTATGTGACATCAAAGTGTTGACTGACACGGTGAGCACAGGGAAAATCACCATTGCTGAGCTTCAGCTTTGCCTTTTCATTTAATGCAAAGCCATGAAGAAAAAGGGGCTGAAGGGCCAAAATATATGTCAACGAATCATAGAATCATAGAATAGTTTGGGTTGGAAGGGACCTTTAAAGGTCATCTAGTCCAATCCCTCTGCAATGAGTAGGGACATCTTCAACCAAATCAGGTTGCTCAGAGCCCCGTCCAACCTGACCTTGAAAGTTTCCAGGGATGGGGCATCTGTCACCTCTCTGGACAATCTGTGCCAGTGTTTCACCACCTTCCATAAGTCTTTTTTTAAATGGCAAGGAGTACACTTGAGTGTGATCAAGCTGCTAGTACTAGATGATTCCTTGGCTCCTGTGGAGGTGCCAATCAAACTATAAGATCTCAGAAACATGGAAAAAAGATGTGCCCATCTTCTGCCCATCATGGTGTTTGTAGACCCCAGCAGAGCACTAGAGATGTGAAAGTTTGCTGCAATGCTCCTTAGGCTTTGATTGCATGGTGGGGTTATCAGTGCAGGTT
Organism: Cariama cristata; assembly: GCF_000690535.1. Taxonomy (NCBI): domain Eukaryota; kingdom Metazoa; phylum Chordata; class Aves; order Cariamiformes; family Cariamidae; genus Cariama; species Cariama cristata. The sequence goes on along the minus strand of NW_009598662.1, from coordinate 49,420 downwards.
GCTTTACTACAGGTACATGCCTCATAAATAGTGCCGGCAGCACTGGGGGAGTGTTGCTGTAGCTGGCATGCCCTAGGTCTCCTCCACGCACCGCTGCCTGGAGGGACAAGCATAGATGGAGGCAAGTGGGCTGCTGGCATTTGAAGAGCTGTCATAAGCTGTCAGTCAGTAAGGTTTAGTCACAAGAAACTTAACTTAAAAACCTGATGTCCTTTGTCATTTGGTTGCTATTAGTGTTGTCACGCTCTTTACGGCTGATGGAACCAGAGGAAAGTTTGAATACAACGTTGAGTATTTGTATATGGAATAAAATTTTGAATAAAACAAGACAATATCAACCTCAAAAAATCATGGACCTCAAAAGAGCTCCGCAGTAGGGATTCTATGAAGGAAAATGTTTTCTCCAAAGATTTTAACTGCCAAACTACATTACATACCTGAGCTGAGCTTTCCAGAGGCTTAACAGTCTTGTCCCAGTGGAAACAGAATTCTGTTCTCCAAAGCACAACCTCACTACAGCTGCTCAGCAAACGTCATATGAAACTTTTACTTCAGGGGAAAAAAACTGTTTTAGTTTGCTGAGTTAGGTTCCGAGAGATCACCACATCATTTTTGCCCAAACTTTTCCAAAAGAACCTGTCAGGGTGGGGGACAGCCCTCTGGTGCAGTCACCATCATAGTGGTGATGAAGGGCTGAGAAACCATCAGCCCCACAGAATAAATCCCACAGCAATGTTGCATTGAGCAGCACTGTCAAAGGAGAGAGTGCTGACACCCATCCATCCCTCTCTACCGCATGCACACACCTGTATTCTAGAAAAATAAGCCAAAATTAATCCTGTGTCCTGTCTTTGGTGACCTTGGAGTAGATATTTATGTTACCATCAGATTTGAAGGTGGGTGATTTAAAGCTACAATAACAAGGAAAGTCCTTGCCTTGTTCAAGCTTGTATTTTATGACATGCTGCAAATGAGAAAGCCAGTGCAGTTTTCTGAGATGTATACTGAATAAGGCAAATCTCTATAGGACATACAGTATTTCTATAGAAATATCTGTCCCTGCTCGATTATCACCTTAGATTATTGGCACAAGGAGAATTTTAATCACGTACTTACATATGCAAGAGGTCAGACTGAATAATCATAATGTTCCTTTCTGGGTCTAAAATCTATTCATCTGTTTGCTCATTTTCCTTTTATGTGTTACGTCGTTTGAACAATGAGATGAGGGCAGCCAATTTCCTTTCGAGCAGCGAGCTGACCAGGTTTGCTTTCTGGTTCTCATACATTTTCACAATGCAGAGGAAGTTTAAAGCCAAACAGAAAAGCCTTCCATTAAAAACAAAAGAAATTTAAAAAATGGAAATATTTGTATTAATAAGAATTCCTTCATTAGAGAAAAGTAATACTCAAAGCCAGAACTTCCCAGGAATGGTTCCTTCAACCTTTCTTATCTCGCATCACACTTCCAGCTTCATGCCCCGCAGTTGTTACGTGCTTTTTCTGATTTATATTGTAGGAAACTGTGAACATGTAACTTGATCAGTAAGCTGTTCACGGTTGGAGGGTAATGCTCACATTTAACTTATTTTTTGTATCGACTTAGGATGCCTCCTGCTCCAAATTTCTGAAATCAGCCCTGTTTTTGTTAGGCAACCCTAATCTGGAGGTTTAAACAGTATTAGCAAGTCCCTAGGGCCGTCCCTGCCTTTCCACGCTGGTTCTTCTAACTCAGCATGGTGCTGCTGTGATGACTTGTCCAACAGAGGCTGGATCATGACTTGAACTTCAGAGAAGCATCAGGTGAACTTCACACACTTCTGAAGAGAAAAGCCTACAAGCTCTGAACAGCTTTGATGGGATTCTTTGCATAAATCCACCACTGATGAGTTCATTAATAAGACTTTTGATAAAAAGCTATTGAACTGTCAAGCAGTAAAAAATCTAGAACAATTCTAGCCTGTACTCCAAAAGACACAGAAAAGAAAAACATCAACGTTTTGCCAAATGGTAAAGAAGTCAAAGTGGTATTTCAAAGGGTGTTATTTTTCAAGCACCTAAAACAAGTAGAAAGGTTCCTACACTTGGTAACAGTGGGGGATGCAGGAGTGAATAAATGAGGATTTATCTTTACACACAGGTTGTACTAGCAAGAGAAGGAAAGGGTGACATGAATACATTAATATCAAGATACAAGTAACATGTTTTTAATTCAAACATTTATATGTTCTTTTTTTCATGTATTTACTTACCTGAAGGCTAACATATGTAGGGATGTCCCGGGCCAGGCAACCCTGCTGCAATGGTGATCTGGCAGGTACCTGGTAGAGTGACCTACAATGTGCAGGTGCAGGTTTCACACTACTGGCAAAAACATCAGAAATCCAGAGAGATTGGCTCTTGGTTTGTGTTTATGAGTTTAGGAGCCTTAAATTACAAGGGGGTTTCGGTTTTGTGCTCATTTTACTCAAAGCATTTCTTTGAAACTTTACACGTTCTGCTTTCTTGATGATACTGCAAAGCAATTGGTTGCTTCAGAAAAAGGTTGATCATGTTCTTTCTCCTCACTTGCAGCAGGTGCTGTTTTCTTTTTCTTTGTTAGTTTGACTCTTTCCTGATGAAATTCATGGTGAAACGGGTTAATGTAAAATAAAGGTGTAATACTAATGCTGAAATGTTCCTACATGTCTCCCAAATTATTTATTTAAATTAGAAATTACAAAAATATAGAAACAGCATAGTGACAAGGACTGACACCCATGCTTGCATAGAGTCTTAAAAATTATTAGGACACTGTTAGAGTGACCTTGCCTTTCCCTCTAATAAGGATTGCGAAGTCTTTCAGGGTCCTTTTTTACCGTCTGTGCAGGACGGTCAGCCAACAGCGTGCACACACAGAGCCCAAATAACGAGGTAGCTCCTCCATGTACACAAAACCATTAACATTTTCAAAGTTTTTTGAAACCTGTCCTAAACTAAGACACTCAGTGCGGCAGCATGTGCTGGAGGTTTGGATCTACATTTAAAGACCAAATTGGGAAGAAACAAGAGGCAAAATCCCCAAATGGAGCCAGGAGAAGGAAATATTAAAAATATAACAACAGACACCGATTCTGTCGGTGTCTGTTTAACATCTGTCTCTGTTTCCTTGTTCATCTTCATTAGAGCTGGGCAAACTTTCTATAACTGACCTCAGACTAGAGGACTGTAGGAGCTTATTGCAAACTCCAGCACCAGGCTAGATCCTCTGAAAGATTTACATCATCTGCATGATTGAGACATGAATTCTTCTTAATGAAACACCAGATGTGGAAGCTTTGATCTCAGGAAACCCTGGACCAGAGTGCAATCTGTGTCTCCCCATCGGAACTGCAGATAACGTCGTTTTTTGTATGGTCAAGTTGTGTCCTACTGTCCCTCGTCAAACTGGGTTTTGATGGCAATGCATCTTTGTTGTATCAGCAATAGCATGGCCAGCAGGACCAGGACTGTAATCGTCCCCCTGTACTTGGCACTGGTGAGGCCGCACCTCGAGTACTGTGTCCAGTTTTGGGCCCCTCGCTACAAGAAAGACCTTGAGGTGCTGGAGCGAGTCCAGAGAAGGGCAACAAAGGTGGGGAAGGGTCTGGAGCACAAGTCTGATGGGGAGCGGCTGAGGGAGCTGGGGGGGTTTAGTCTGGAGAAGAGGAGGCTGAGGGGAGACCTGATCGCTCTCTACAGTGACCTGAAAGGAGGGTGCAGCCACGTGGGGGTCAGTCTCTTCTCCCAAGTAAGCAGTGATAGGACAAGAGGAAACAGCCTCAAGTTGTGCCAGGGGAGATTTAGATTGGATATTAAGAAAAGTTTCTTCACCGAAAGGGTTGTCAAGCCCTGAGACAGGCTGCCCAGGGAAGTGGTAGAGTCACCATCCCTGGAGGTATTTAAAAGACGTGTAGGTGTGGTGCCTAGGGACAGGGTTTAGTGGTGGGCTTAGCCGTGCTAGGTCAACTGTTGGAATCGATAATCTTAAGGGACTTTTCTAACCTAAATGATTCTGTAATTCTTTGATTCTATGATTATTAGTGGAGTAGGGCTTGTGGAAGAAGACATTGCTATATGTCCTGGCTGTTTCATTGGGTCAAGACTGAAAGTTTCAATCTTTGTCTATTTACTGCAATGAGACAATGGAAATAATGTTTATTCTGGCCTTCTTCATGTTGATAGTCAGTGATAGATACTAAAGGCACATGGTCTCAAGTCAAAGATGTAGTAAAAGTGAAAAGTATTTCTGTTTATGACTGGGGTTTTTTGGTTTTGAGGTTTTTTTGTTTTTTTTTTTTTTTCGTTCTAAACTAAATTAATCTTCTGGGCATTTTTTTAAAATTCTTTCCTATGTTCCCGGAGCCAGGTAGGGCATATGCTGGGGTGTCCACATGCAACGTAGACACCAAACTCAGCTCTTTCTCCAAGTGCTGGGCTTTCCCCATGCTGCTTGGTGAACCGGGGAGAGCCACAGTGCAGTGGCCAAGCAAGGACCAAGGGATGGAGCCGCACACACCTTGCAGGTGGTCGCAGCAGGCATCCGTACAGAAGACGCAACTGCGGCCACTCTGCTGATTTATGCCCAACTCTGAGTCCCTGGGCAGGGCTAATACTACTCTGGATCACAGCCTGACACTTGAGCTGTTCCCAGGGTTAAATGCTTTTCAAGTAACTGCACTTGGCTACTCCTCCTTTGACTTTTTATTTGCTGGGAACCAATATTGAAATCAACAGGGGAAAAAGGTTCCTTGTGCTGTTGTTTGAGACAGCGTGCTCCATGAGCCAGTGCCAGCAGCAAGGCAGGAGCAGTCCTCTTCCACTAATGAGAAATCTCTCCTATCCTCTCTTTCTGGTCTGAAAATTTTGTCTTAAATTTCTTTAAGACAAAGACCTAATTCTGCTCTTACTGCCTGCAGTTTCAACTCTGCCTCCTGTGCACTACTCACAATTGCCATAGAGAGGGTAAAGCTGGTGCTGCTGCTAAAAAAAAAAAAATATCCCAGAATAATAAAGGCTCTAACAAACAAACTGCAGGAGCACTTTGTGAGTGCCCAGGTCTGTTCAGAGCAGGATGCCAAGTCCCATCTCAGCAGGGTAGAGGGGGTTGAGAACAAGACTAGTTTTAGACAAACAGACCACATCTCCATGCATTTAGAGCTCAAATGCGCTCCCACAGCTGCCCTTGCTGGTTTGCTCCTGGAACAGCATTGACTTATGTCAGTCTTTGAGCATCATACAGGGAGCAGCATTCCCAATGGCATTACGGTTGAGTTAACCCTATTTTGGAGGAGAAAAGCCATATGGACATAAGCTCTATATGGAAAGAAGCCATGGCCTTGGGTGCTGAGTTGCAGAGCATCCCTGGGAGATGAACCCCAGCCATGACCCTTGCCCACAGCAAGGAGACTCTATAGGTGAGTGCAAAGGTAATGCAAATCCCATGTGCCATATCGCAGAGTCACCACACAAATAAATGGGAGCACAGGTCCCTTGATTCTCTGTGTGTACCTGGGATGCTGTTGACCCTCTGAATAAGCAAGTGGCTGCGAACTTACCGGCTGTTCCTCCCGAGTTTGTGGATTAAGCTCTGGTTTGCAATGCATCATTTAAGAGGTTGCAAATATTTTCCGTGTATTGAAATAAAATTATAAACAGATTGAGCCTGGGTACAGTAGATCCACTGGACTAAATCTGACTAAGAAAAGCTTTCAATTACAGAATGAGGCTTAAGGGGGATGGGGAGTGAGCTGGCATGGAGGGAAATTTTGTCATTTTAATGAAAAAAATTTTGTGGAAGTATACGCTCTGCAAACATTGAAGGAGAGAGTACTTGTGCAGGAAAGCACGTGACGTACATCAGTATCTACTCATGCAGCCTGTCTCTTGAATATAACACAAGTAACTGTATGAAATTGCAAAACAGCACGCACTGCATTTTCATGGGGAAATGTGCTGTATTCAGTCATATTAATTACTGCGTGGGCTCAATTTTCAGTGCAATCAATCCATGGGAAACAAAAGGGCTGCAGGGGAAATATAAAAAGACAGTCAGCTAATAGGAGCCAGATTCAATAAAACTGTATCTGCCTTCAGTGAACGGCAAGGCAGAGGTGTATCCGTTCTCCCTTGGCAAGGCACACGATGGATCGGGCAAAGGGTGTAGGGTTGAGACAGAGGGGGCTTGGAGCAACACCCTGTGTATATATACATACAGATATATATATATGAGAAATACAACTCCTACTGTGACAAACTAGGAAAGAAAGGGTTTTAATTCAAGTTTTTCTGCGCAATGTTCAAGGTGTCATCTCAGAGCAGGTTGTGCTGTGATGACACTTCTGTCAGTGCAGCCTTTACCTGCCATGCCTCCTTCCCTGCTGTGCCATGGGTCACAGGCTCTCCAATTCAGTGCCAGGGGCTTTCCCTCGCCCCACTGTCTGCCCACCACTGCAGCTCCAGCCTCTCTCTGCCAAGGGCAAGCAGCAAGCCCCAGGGCTGCTGGTACGGCCAGGGGTCTCCTGGGTGGACTTCAGACCCTGGGTGAACTTAATCTTTACTGCAGAGTTTCAGTTTAATGTCGATATTTTACCAAACTCTTTGGTTTGTTTGCCTAGCACTTGACAAGAAGATTATCTGGTTTTCTTTTTTTTCTTCCAAGGTTGCTTTTCATTTTCGAAGTTGGATGTGTTCATTTCTAGCAGCAGCCTTCTCTCCCATTCAGGCTCTAAACTTCCCTAGGAAGTGACTTCATGGCATTATTCAAGCAGATTATTGCTTGGAGTGGCTGAATTACCTAGTGTTCATGTAATGGCAAGCTCCCAGTCCATATGTATTTAATGACCGTAATCATTTATTATTTTCCCTTTATTAGGTTTGTTTTTAGAGAAAGTTTTACTGTGCTATTTATGATATGCTAAGTGGTGCAACTTGCTGAAAAAACATATCGCATACATTTTCTTTTTTAATAGGTTTTGCTTGTTAAAATGAAAATCTTTTATTTACCCTAGTAGGGCAGGTTTTTGCTGGCAGTTTTATTATTTCAATTACTCAGACATTTCTTTCCCCAGATACTCCTCCAGGGAGTTTTAATGTGTCCATTCTTTATTTAAGATTGGCTTCAGAGCGTGTTATTTCTAGCAGGGCAGAGGAAAACTGTAATATAGCAGACATTAAATACTGGGATGTCAAGGTTTTATTTTCTTTCCTCTTTGAATTGTGGAATCCTTTCCCCATCTGTGTCATCTGGTGATTAATTGCACTGATAATCTGCGCTCCCTCATCAATAACTGTCTGCTACCAGTGGCGGGCAGAGGTCATGCTCTGCCTAAAGGGTTTGTGACTGTTGATAAATGAATGTACATATATGAGTAAAGGAGGGGACCTCCAGGAGCATTTCAAATTGCCAGAGATGCAGAGTCCTTTAATAAACTAATGCTCTATAGGTACTGACAATACTGTATGCATTTCAATCGCCAGTGGGGAAAGGAGAATGGAACCTTCCTCCAGGGCAAAACCCAAGCCTTGATCAGTGGAGTGAAAAGTGAACCCCAAGGGATGATACCAGTAGGGAGCCTTACAACCTCAATGGGCCAGCACCAGTGGGAAGGGCAGACCGAATTCACCTGTACAAAGTTCACTAGGATGGGACAGTGTGGAAACCAGTGTCTGCTCCCCTGGGTCTTACAGGGGTAGAGTTGTGATTTCCTTCTGCAAGTGCTAGTGAGTCCTTGACCACTCTCCAATGGGCGATGGATTTTATTTTCCATTATAGCACGACCAGTCCTTGGACTATGAGAAAACCAAAACCAAATGCTGGTTGGGACATTGGGGGAGACCCCAGGTCTCCAGACAGATGTGTGCTCAGACTACCTGTGGCTAGTGCATGTCCTTGACCATCCTTTAGCGAGGCAGAAAGCACATTACAAAGCATACACTCACCCTTCTGCATTCCATTGTGTTTTCCAGAGTGTCTGGGGGAGAACTTTTTGACCGCATTGTTGAGAAAGGGTTCTACACCGAGAAGGATGCCAGCACCCTGATCCGGCAGGTCCTGGATGCTGTCTACTACCTGCACCGAATGGGCATCGTGCACAGGGACCTCAAGGTATGACTGCAGCGTTACTCAGTCCTCTGGGCAGTGTTAATGAAGGTTGCATAATTATGGGAGTATAACACATGGGGGTCCAGCCTCCCCTGGGACTGGCTGTTTCAGTAAGGATTTACCATAGAAGAGGTGCTCTGAAGCCTCCCCATGTAATGGGTTTTAATGAGGACTTTGCAATCAATGCTGTTACAACAGGAGTTTTGCACATATGATGTGGAGAACAAGTCATTCATTAAGACCCAAAATGTTACATCAAGGCAGGAAACCCATCTCAGCTGGGATGTAAGTGTTTACTACTGTAAAATATCCTGCAGATTTGCTGTGCTGTATTTATTTTTACTTAATAATAATTAGCAACAATAAATAGTGTGGGAAAGTTGAATGATTTCCGATCACACTACTTGGACCACTGTTTTTGGAGACACTGTTAACAGCAAGGATTATTCTAAGGAACATTGTGTGTCAATACGATTTATAGATAATTTTCCTTTCAGCTCTACTGTGTTATCACAAGAAAAACTCTCAGCTTTTCTGGTTAAAAAAACCCCCAAACATTATTTCTGTATTGTTTCCTTCCAATATCTTAAACTGTCATTAAGATAAGCAGAAAGGCTCGGTTTTCATAACACACAGCTAAACCTCCCCATCTTTAGTATTTTAAATAATAAACTAGCAGAAGACATTAGAAAAAGATACAAATGTTGAAAAAAACCTGTGGATTCAATTCATAAGCTAGTCAATTCTACCAAAGTTTACTGCCAAAAATGAAGAATTCAGTGAATAAAGTAACACCTCTGGTTGTGTTTTGGAGGTGTGCTCCAAACAGGAGTTTCCTTGGATGTTGATGCTGTGGACTTGCTTTGTCCCCATATAAAGAGAGTGGAATTTGGCTAAATGGGTCATATTACGTAAAGGCTTAATGAACACTAATAGAGTCAAAAGCCACAAATATTTTTTTATCTTTTTTTTTTTTTTTTACTTATTAAATATAATTTTTTGTTAAATGTATTTTAAAATTAATAGTATTTTTAACACAATCTACTATTAAACTGCATGTTTGCAATTTTTGGCAACTCCTCTTAACAAAGGTTGTAGTGCCGGGAATGTGACCTTGCTGCTATGCCTTAAGATGGAGGAAAAATTGTGGTTATGAAAGATACTATTTATTTGCTTTTTATCTCCTCCAAAATTAGTGTTGATGTGAAATGCTCTGTGGTGTAAAATAATAAATGACAGGCTTGTTCCCAAAACATGGTGCAGAGGGGCAAAAATAGAGCCCGTTACTGGTGTAACCACCAGCACCAGAGTTCTCCAAGGTGGAGCAGTGCCCAAGACAGGCAGACGTGGCCTTGTTTTGTGACAGCCTGAATGCAACCATTTCCTTCTGCCGCTCTTTGACTCCAAATGTGAATATTTTAGCTGTGTGTGGGCCATTCCCATAGGATTACAAGCTTTTCCACACCTTACTACTGCAAGGGACTTGCCTCAGTCCTGTACATCTCTGCCAGAAATGAGCATCCTATGATCTTTGCTTCAATAGAGTAGAATAATAGAAGGTAGAAATATATTTTTAAAAGTATTAGTTTGGCACATTTTTAAGGCAAAACCTTGAATCTGGTGAAGGAAAATATACACTGATGTCCACAAACAGTATTTCCAGTGTTGTGCAGTTTAATGCTAACAGTCCCAAATAATGGGTTTTCTGTAAGGAGGCACTGGTTGGTCTTCCATCTCCTGCAACCTTCACATGTTGCCCTCAGTTCCCATTCATTTCCTGCTCTTATGCTGAAGTACATAGAAATATTCTCGTATTTATTAGAGTTCCACCGCGTTTCAGTATGGAAGCTGTGTTTCGTATTTTAACACAATGAGCTTTCTCCCAGGTTCTATTTGCAGGAAATAACTTCAGGCTTCTTTCTGCCACCAGTGGTTTTGGAGGGAGGTCTGAGTTCTCTTAATCCAGATACTCCCTTGTACAAGCTTTTACTATTCCTCTCTTTATAATTTAAAGGAAGACTGTAGTTCTCACTTTAAAACAGATTAATCTTATTAAAAAGTTCCTGTAATAAAATATGAGATCTGGTAATTGGGAAGTGGATTCATCTATGAATTACATTCAGAGCTTATGTAAGGACTTGCTGAATTTAGGTCAAACCAACCTTTTCCAGTGGTATTTTGGGGCAAAGATTAGCTCTTTTTCTCTTTCTTTTGTTTGCAAGTCTTTGTCAGTACCATATCAATTGTTTAAATGACACATAAAATATGGTATATGAGGAACACCTGCTGTGAATTTCTGTTAGCAGAAACACACCATGATAGCAAAAACAGGGATATAATAAGGCATTTTATGATCTCAAAATACCAAGATAAGTGTAAGTTTCAAATTGTGATCCCAAAAATGAAATTCTGGGAAAGAATCCTCTCTATAAAAATGCAACCCATGAAACATCTATAATGATTATTTATTGTAATTATGTGTTATTCAGATACCAAAATAGTAGTTGCTATAGTTGGGAAAAGCAGATCTGGGTTCCAAGTCTCTAATCCAAGTAACGCAGCAGTGGATAACAAGAGATGGCAGCAGATGAGGTCCAGGGAAGTCCAGGATGTACAAAGGGACTGAAAGGCTCAAGCAGCTCCACTTGGTACAGAGCCACCTTGTTAACACTTTTTGAATTAACCAGCTTGAAGAGCCAGAGTTCCTTTAAACGGGTTTTAAACAAGTTTAAGTTTTAAAAGGGTGGATTTCTTGGCCTTACTAAATATGAGTAAGTGGGAGCCTGAGGTGAGATGGCAGATATCATCAGGAAATGATTGTCTTTCCCTTAATACCAGCTCTACCATCCCTTCAGCAGATCAGAAGTGCACTAGTAAAAATCAGGAGAAACTCCAGCCAAGAGCAGACCATGGCATAAAACTGACTCGCATAATGCCTGGAAACAGTGTCAGCATTGTAACAGCCAGTTAACACATTGGATTTACAAAGTATCATGAGAAAGAAACATAAATGGTACAACTTCATAATTTTTTTTATGAACAGAATTGTTCCCTTTTTGCCTCAGTCCCAGCAGGCTCACAGCTGTGGATGCAGCTTGTAGATCCTCTCACGGCTGTTGTGTCCCATGGATAAAGCCATCACCATGTGGCTTCATGCTGGGGCTGGGAAGCCAGAAAGTGCTTTAACCTCCACTTGAACGGGAACCTCAGAGTAGGGAGGAGGCAATGTCACCCACTGGTGCTTCTTCGTCCTCCCTTTCCCCAGAGCAGGAGGTTACAGTGACGGAGGAGGGAGGACCGATGCTGGTACTGCTGCACTGCAATTGCTCCTCCTTACAAATCCAAGCTTGGATGTGTCCCAAGGAGTTTGATGATGTTGTGTGACCTCGCTGTTACCTGGAGCACACAGCAGGCTGATAGACAAAATGTGTTGGATGCAGGTGGGCATTTGTACCAGCTTCTGGGCAAAAGTCTACACCAGAGTTATGTTGAAACATTGGGTATCCGTCACTTTTATAGATGAAGACCCCAAGGTCTGGATGATGCAATGGAACCCCATTACCACCATGCTGTCAGAGGGCTGGCAGATGCTGGACTTTTTGGCAAGCCCAGCTATTAAACAGAGCTTAAGAGCTCTTAAGAGCTTTGCTGTGTAAGAGTAGCACATTGAGAACGTATGGATGGAGGACTATGCTGCAGCAGATGGAGGCTGGTTGGGCTCTCCAGCCCGCCTGGCATTGGTGTAAAGTCACAGGGCTTTGTGGAGTGATTCTTGTTTTCTCTCAGCATAAACAAGTTGCTGTGCTTAGTGCTGCAGCATTTTTTCCTAATCGTCTCTGGCTGAAACATCCCTGCTGAAAGTCTGTTAACTGTAAAGGCATTTCCTCTCTCGTAACAGTTTGTTTCCAGTGGAGAACATAAAAAAAGTCTCAAATACCTACTGTTTTCCTTTTTATTTGTTTAAATGCTGTATAAAAAAATTTCATTACACTATCTGGATTTACCATATTTACCTGCCTTCAAATGAATCCTGTTTTATCACTCTGAAGTGATAATATGTCAGACAAGTCTCACAAGTAAGGGACGAGCCTTAGTTCTTATTTGAAGTGCCAAAGGAGAAGTTTGTTAACCCAGGACAGTTACTCAGAGCATCAACTTCTTCCGTTAGTTGCCATTCAGGAGTCTGGAGAGGATCTCCACATAGGTTGTAAGAACAATTCTTTAGGATTTAGGGGAACCAAATTGTATTAGTGTACAATGTAACTAAGTATTGTATTAAATGCAATGCATCAACCAACAGACATTGTTACTGGACTTACATATTCAAAGCCCATTTTGCTTTTTCCCCTTTCTAGCCCGAGAATCTGCTTTACTACAGCCAGGATGAAGAGTCAAAAATCATGATCAGTGACTTTGGATTGTCAAAGATGGAGGGTAAAGGAGATGTGATGTCCACAGCCTGTGGGACTCCTGGCTATGTTGGTAAGAGGTTTGGTTATATTGTCCATCCACTCTTCCGAGCACCAGTACGGACACAGAGTGAAAAGCAAATACTACTTGTTTTCTAGTGCTGCTATGTAGTGCAAGTGAGATTTTACAGATGTTCATTAGATTTCAGAAGTTGCTGGTGCTCTGTCTTGTGTGCTGTTCTCCTTCAGGTCCCAATCCTGCAAAAGAGCTCTGGTTTTGTGGGATTCACTGTTGTTCTTTTAATCCTTTGCAGAATGAGTGCTCTCAAAGACACTGCCTGTAGCTAAATCAGGAGCACGTGAAGTACAGCCTCAAACGTACTGATTTTGCAAGCAGCTATAAAAACAAGAAGCTTTACCTAATGTAACACATTATTTTAATCATAAAGGATAGCATTTGCCAGATTACTTCACTAGAACACAGTTAAATGAAAGAGCTACATTTATTCAGACATGTTCAGTAATCCTCTGTTACAACCATATTAAGTTACTGACTCCTAGACTTCAGTATGCAAAAACTCTTTAGATCCTCAACCCTTCCTGGGCAGTATCAAATTGTTTCCTATCATTTATTCTTTACTTTTCTGTCCATTCAGCAGTGATTGTATCAGGCTACTGATTAGCAGTATGTTTACCAACATCCTTTTAAAAAAGTTAAAGTAACTGAATGTGAGAATTCTATGGCAGGTGATGACAGGGTCTGTTTGAGCAAATGTTATTTAAAAGGCTCACTTCATGCACAAGACATCCAACAAGCCTACAATACCAAGCTAGTCAGCTGAGACGGTAAAATTAAACTCTGAGGTATCCATGAAATACATTAAACTAAAATGGCAGTGGCTTCCCCAGGGATAGATTTGTCCCAAATCTTCCCAGCAGGAGAGACTTCATGTTTTCCAGCAGTCAGAGTCTCCTTTTGTTTTGCAGCTGCCACCTCAACTGTTTTCACAGCTCTGATGATACCGTGATACGAGAACTCAAACAGATTATGTGGTTATGATACAGTGATCCAGATTTATCCCAGAAATACCTTTTTCCAGGCATTATCTTCACACTGCACAGACACACTCTATCCTGATAACATCAGGAAAAGGAACAGATTTCTCTGGTTTCCTTTCGTGAAGCCATCAGCCCATCATTTTTTATTTTAAGACATATGAGTCAGGACACACTCTCTACAGCCTGAATAGCTGTCTTGTGTAATCACACCAGACTGGAAATCTTCTTCCAAAGCACTAGCAGGAATTGAGCTGAGACAGCAATTTTCATAATTTTTGCTGTCAGCTCTTCTGTCCTTAATTGATATGTTTTATTTTGTTCTGAAATGGGCACTGACTAGAATAAGTCTGCGAGACACAGGGAAGCTCAGATGATGTTTGCTGAAGTGCGGATGAAAATGAGGGAACGCGAGTCTGCCTGGGCCCTGAGTGATCGCATATGGCCTATGAGCGTAGCCATTTACATAAGAAAACTTGCTGTTTTGGAGAGGAAGCTTTCAGAGCATATGACAGGAGCTGTAGTGCTTTGAGAGACGCTCGAGAGCTCTCATTACTCATGGTCTGGGCACTGACGCCTTCAGCACAAGTGCCTTCAGGCCTGTTGTTACCTTACTGAACGCAGGACTTACTCATCACAGTTCAGGAGGTCACGGTCGCTTATTTCTGAAGTGCTAACAGGAGTTTTTCCCTTCTTTCACAAAGAAAACCTCTTTAAATATTTGTTCTATTTCTTTTTTTGCACAGAAGGCAGCTCCTCTTTAGCGCTGATTTTTTTTTTTTTTTTTTGTAATATAATTGGTTGCCCAGACAACATTTTCCAAGCACGGAAAATTTTTGTTGTCAGTCACTGCGGTGATGCCCACAAATGGGCCTCCGTGAGTGTTACACCTGATGACACGGCTTCTGCATACATGGTCTGCAATTTGTCCACTTCCAAAAGCTTTTGTGCCTTCCAGCGTCACTCCAATTTGCAGCACCTGCCTAATGCCTTCAAATAAGTGTAAGAGTCCTTCCTCCTGATGGCACAACATGAATAGGTGTCCCCACCTGGATTGAGGCAGACACATACCGCAGGGCTGGCCCATGAAGTGTCCTGTCTGCCACCTATTTCTGTGGGTTTTTTTCCAGCCATTTTACCTAGAGTTGAAGTAACACTCAGAGATCCATCACTCAGAACACATTTCCTGGTGTTTTTCTTTAAAGACATGTAGAACACTCCATTTTCTAAGATTTTATGAGGAGTCAATTATTTTTTTCAGTTTAACCACTTTGCTTTTAAATGAATGGAAAAAAATTAGGCATGTATCACATGTCAAAGGCATCCAGGGCTCTGCTAAGAAGTCATTAGCATCTACTACTATTTATACTTCATCTCCAGAAATGGAGCCAGTCGGATCCCGCTGTGCAAAGTGCTGGACAAGCTTCTGACTTGGTAGCAGACCTGATCTTGACTCACGTCTGCTGCCCAAGTATTTGCAAGTATGCAAGCCCCCCCGACATTTCGGTCTAATTTCCTTCATTAGGATACATTTTCAACTCTTTGTTTTCAGTTTTTAACTCAACCTTTCTTAGTTTCATCTCCAAAGAACAGTGCTACCTGAGACACTAAATTCCTGTTTATGTGGTTCAGAAATTCATTAAAGAAGGGAGGGTGTAATTACAGTTAAACCTCTTAATAAACATCAGTTTTCTTTCTGAAAATCAAAGTATTAGTTATCAAATTAGAATATGTCTAAAATGTACATAATCAGTAGCGCATTAACACTTTAGCTTTTCAGGCTCTGCCTTACAGATTAAAGTATTGTCAACAGTTCAGAGATCTTATTCCTTCAGGAGTTTTGTCAGAGATTTTGGTCCTATGGTGAAAGGATGATGGTTAAGATACTTTAACCCAATTAGTTGAACAGTTTTTAAGATGTAAATCTAAATATTTACTTACTGAAGAGCGGGTCTGATAATACAACCTTTTCTAATGAAAAGGTCTTGCATTTTCTTATCTGCTTACCACTCTTGCCTCTCTCTCCATTTCTTAGGGAAGGAGCTTAGGTGATAAGCTGGGACTAGACACCCAACTTTTAGACAGCACCTAAATTGAGTAAGATGAGGCAGATTGTGTGGCTCATATCATTGCAATTAGGTATTTGGACTGGCTTGCATGGATCCAACTCCATCGTCTAAACTGGAGAAGTGATGTTTTCAAAACCCTGAGTGATCTGTGTGATTATGGGCAGGATCTGTATAAGCCATTAGTGATTTATCATTTTAAACATCATAGATTTGGGTTGCTCAGCTTGAGACTATTTATAAGAACTTGATTTTGATGAAGGAGGTGTTCCAAACTGCCTGAAAATTAGTCATGCTTGAAGTGTGTCAAGTTGGGTGCTCACCAGGAGGTGACTCCAGTCACTCAGCAATTTCCTCTAAAGAGATTTTGGATGTTTGGGAATTGAGTTTCACTGACTGACTTTCACACAGAATTGATGAGGTTGGAAGAGACCCCCGGTATCATCGAGTCCAACCTTTGCCCTAACACCACCATGTCCACTAGACCATGGCACTAAGTGCCACGTCCAGTCTTTTAAACACCTCCAGTGACGGGGACTCCATCACCTCCCTGGGCAGCCCATTCCAATGCCTAGCAACCCTTTTTGTGAAGAAATGCCTCCTCATTTCTAGACTGAACTGCCCCTGGTGCAGTTTCAGCCTGTGCCCTCTTGTCCTGTCACTAGTTGTCTGGGAGAAGAGGCTGGCTACAACTTCGTACTGAAAACTGAGGCAAAGAAGGCGATGAGCATTTCTGCTCTTTCCTCGTCCCCTGTCACTACACTACCCTCTGCATTCAGCAAATTCTGTGAGAGCTGGTCTCTCAAAAGCTTTGGTTATTTCTGCAGATGGGACTTAGACTTGCAAGACACTTGGAAACACTGGAAAGTTGGAAAAAAATGTTAGAAAGCCTGTCTTGAGCAATCTCATCTCCTTTTGCAGAAATCCTGAATTATGAACCGTGTTTGTGACTGGCTAATATCTTAATTGTACTGAGATTTAAAATTCTTGCTCTGAGTTCTATCCCACTTCAAGTAAAATTTTCTTGTATTTCCCTACCGTAGGAATTGGGCTGGACCCTGGATGTGTGGTTGGTCCCTGTACACCCCACCTCACTCACTGTTTTTATTTTCTGTAATGTTTTTATGAAAGGTCATTTCACAACCTTCAGCTCTGCCAGAAATCCAGTAGCAATTTCAAACCATATCAAAGCCATGCATTTCTCTTAGCCCTGCACAAGACCGAAGCACTTAAGTAAACAATAGATTTGCATGTTGAATTTTGACTTATTCAGTATCCTTTGAGTCAAAGGTTTGAAAAATATTCAGTAAGTCTTTGGAATATCCTTATGAGCAAAAAGCAACCCCAGGAGTTGTTTAGGCAGTAACATGAGTAATAAAGTAAAAATAAAGCATGGGAACGGTCCTCACCAGAGTTTGCTCGGGCACAGGCTTGTGACAGTGTGATTGCTCGAGCTGAGCCATACCCTGAAACAGGGTTTGCTTGCAGGTGGATGTAGCTGTGTTATGTTCCATGACAGCCGTCTAGATCTGACTCAGCAATATGAAACAGGGACAACAGGAGCACAACAACACTGGAGGACTGTATGAGAGAGGGCAAGAAGTTGTTTTCATCCCAGGAATCAGTGGAAGAGAGACTCTGGTCTTGTGAAGAAGCCGCTTCGTATACCTCTTAGCCTGTTTGCACCATGAGGAAGACACTTTGTACAGCGGCAGAGGAGCTCAGATTGCTCTTGCACCATCTTTGAATTCAGGAGAGGGGCTGGGTTGGCCCTTCGTGCATCCAACCATCTTCTCAGTGGTGCAGGGTTGCTCCTCTCTGTCCATCTTCTTGAGTTGGTACCTTCAAGACTCCTAAGCAATGGGGCTGGCACCATTTCCCTTTGGTGTCCCTTACAAACTCTGCCTGTTTCTCACCTTCCCTCTCAGATTTCATGGCCATCTTGTACCTGTGCAGCCCATTCACGTTTCCCCTTCTTTACTTGCAGGACATGCCTACGTGACAGAAACTGGCATTAAAATTTGCTTGGCCAGCTGAGCTACGTCCCTTCCCAATGTAAACAGGTCCCTGCTTATTTTAACCCTATTTAGATCTTTCTATTCCTCCCACATATATGGCAGCCTGCTGATTTGTCACTCCTATGGGGATCTTCAAAATCATCACCCTTTGTTCAAATGCCTCATTCCTTCTGGCATGCAGCTTGTGGGAAGCCATATAAACCACAGAAAATAGCATTAGACTGAGTTTTTGTGAGACAGCAAAATCTGCTGGGAGTAGCACCATCATGGGAGTGAAGGAGAATCACTTTTAAGTATGAGGCTGGTATGAAGAACAGGCACCCTCATGACTTGTACAGTTTGTTCAACAGACTTAAAGTATCAGAGCAATCCCTGTCACTTGAGCTCTTTGCAAGAACGTGGATTGCTGGTTTTGGCATCCAGCAGCTGCATTTTTAGGGAGCTTATTAGCATAGCTGTGCTCACTGGGGGTAAAGGCATAGTGCTCTGAACGGTTTCCAAATATTCCTGTTCTGTACCTTTTCTTAAAATCTCCATTTCAAACAAGCTTTTTAATTTTTTCTCTTATGAAAAGAAAAACATAACTAAATACCCCCCCATACCCCACCCCACCCCCCCCCAACTATAAACCAGCAGATTATCTGGCTTGGAAAGCACATCTTCATGTACCTGCAGGTGGGATGAGGCCTTGGGACCATTACCCAACATTTACCTCCCACATGTTGCTGTTAACAATGCTAATTTGGCCTGAAAAATAGTTCCTGGATGTGGAGGGAGGGTCCACGTTTGCTTCATTGTCTTTCCTGTCTCTGGATGACTGTTGTGTAGCATTTGAGCCCATAGTGATTCCCTGGGGAGGTACGATACTGGAAGCCTTTGCTGAGCTGGCATCTCCCCCGCACCAGAAATGTGAGCTTTTTTCCCTTCTCCTTACTGCTGTTTTGTCTCCTCAGTTGTTGGTGTTGATCCTTTAACGCCGTGAGCTCTTGGATCTTTTTCATTGAGTCTCCTGCCTTTGCCCCTTGGCACTGATCTACTGTCATTTCTGAGAGCTCCTCTGACTTGTTTTTAAGCTCGTTAAATATTTCTGTCTTTTCCATATATCAGAGACAGATGATGCTTAGCTATGTTCTCCTGTTCCTGTTGCACGTCTGCTCTTTGGAACAAAAATCAAAAGCAGCCATTTGGCCTTAAAATAATTATTTAAACCTCCTGCTTTTCCTCACTAGAGTTTACCAAAGGAGAGGTAAGAGCCTCACATTTGCTTTGGGCTTGATCCTGTGGTGTTCTTACCTGCTTCAGAGCCACCATCCACAGCAGCAACTGTCTGTCGTCAGTGCTCTTCATCTTTTAAAACAGAGAGAAATGACCCAGCACAGATATGACATTTTAAGAGGGAGAATCTTTATACAGTTCATATCCCCTCATCTCAGATTTGTTTTCAGTTATGTTAATGTGGCATATCTGTACAATGTCAGGAGCTCACTAGGATCTGTGATGCTCAGGAGCCATTTGCATAATATTTTCTTTGGAGGATATAAGATGTATGATGTTTACCAGTCCTGAAAATGATGCAAACTGGAGCAGACAGTCAAAGGTAGAAGAGATATGTGAATAAAATATTAGGAATTTGGAAGTACTGGAGAGTTGGAAGGCATCTAATCACCTGAGGACAGGGGAAGATTAACTCCCTTCTTCCACATATTTAGTCATAAAATTCAGTCACAAGGAGTGGAACAAAAAAGGAAATTGAGTCTCACAAACGCTATTTGATGCGCATTTTGAAAAAAAAAGATTCTTTTTAGAGGAACACTTGGAGGCATATTTCGATGAACCAGTCAGATTAAGGGACATAAGAGTTGTCTGGGAAGGTTGTCTTGAGCAACTTTGAGGAACAGCTGTTTTATACAAGAGAAATGTAAATTTGCCAGACTGTCCCAGCTTGCCAGGTTATCTGGAAAGCAATGACAGGCCAAATAGGATGGTTTCTCAGTGCTTTATTCTTTTGTTCCAAGTTTGTCTTCAAATTCACGCCCGCCAGACTGACTACCACCCAGCTGACACACAGACCCTGACCCAGCCGTTGGAAAAGGAGTTACATTTTGGGTGCCAACTGTAGATAACTTTTGTGTTTCCATAGCTCTGTCCCCTACTGTAGTAAGAACATTTTAACATTTATCTTGATAGACTACAGAAGTGTGGACATGTCCTTGAAGGAAGGAGTCAGGGACTTTTGAGGAATTGGAGTGCAGGTTTCTGCCAAGCACCTAGGGACAGGTTAGGAGCTGTTCATGCCAGGTACAGTGGAAAGAAACCTCCTTTGGCATGTAGTGGATAGGTGTTGGAGTATTCGCACATTACAACAGTGTATTAGGATTAACAATATATGAACAGAACCATCATTTTAATTTCTTATAAATGCAGTGGTGCCAGTTTGCTGGATGACTTGAAGACTGGGGTGTAATATTTAACCTATGCTGCAGGTTGGGGCATATCCCAATCTTCAAGAGTTTTCGTAGTCTGTGTGTCAGCTATATTTTTACCCATATTCCTCTGGATTTTCTTCCTTTTTACAATGTGTCCCCAGTGCGCCTTGACCCTTTCCGTCATTCTGCTGCTTGTGGAAATGTAACTTGGATGTCCTCATCTGCCTCGTGCACTGTCTTCCCTTCAATCCTTTCTATAAGCTCTCATGCCCAAGCACCAGAAAAATCTTCTCTGTTTCTTATTATTGCTTCCTGTTCCTTTCCTTGCTGGCAGTTTTGACCTTAGTTTTGTTGACTTGTCTAGCTTAAGAAGATAAATCTTTGAAGAGTCCTTACCAGTACACCAAAGCATACGTAGCAACTAAATGTGAAGCTAAAGTTTTAATACATTTACGTGCTTCACGATTTTTTTGCGCTGTTCTTCAAGTAACTAACTACTTTGGTGTTGGTAAGACTCCTAGCAGAGGAAGGTGTAACTCCAAAGAAATACTTTTGCTGGGACTTGCCCCTTTATGATTTTTTTTGCACCATTTGAACTCCAAAGTACTCAGAGGAAATATCATGCTTTTTAAAACCCAGTGTGGCAAGTCTGCTTTAGGAATGCTGTAATCAGTGATTTCTTGCATTATTGTGAACATTTTACTTTGAAAAAAGCAAAAGCTTCTTTACATGAAAAAGGTTTGAGTCACAGAGTTTTAAAATTTAGGTTTAAGCATTTGCATTGAAAGGTCCCAACAGGGAAAACATAATACTCCAGGCTCCCAAACAAAAAAATGTGCCTTTTTCACTCTCACTGGTATAAGGTTGGAAAGCAGACCCACAAAAAGTTTCAATAAATGCTCTCACTTCTAACAAAACTCAGACTATGGTGGCTAAAAGCTATAGAGGCAGAAGGCTCAGTTCCTTCGTGCATGTGTCCAATTCCCACTGTTTTTCATTTCTCCCTCCGAGGTGTCTGTGTTCCCAGAGGCAGGAGGACAAATGACTCCCTCTGCCTCCGACATCCATCAGGTTTTGGAAGGCAGCTGGTGGGAGGTATGGGGACAGCTCTCTTTCCTCTCCTGCAGATGTAGCTTATCGCATCCCTGACACGCTGCACTTTCCGAGTTGCATCTTGAAATCCCTGGGTTGGCAGCACGATGTGGTGGAGCTGCGAGGCTGTCAGGGCGAATGTGCAGTCTCAGCACTGCTCCAGAACTTGGCCTCGTTTTCTTCCAAATCTCCTAAAGTTCCTCTGACAGGGAGGTGAAGGCCTTCTGCCTCTCATGCATTTTTGTGTGCTTGATTTTGTTTTCTCTCCTTGCAGTCAGAAAATGGGGAATTTGCTCCACTTTAGGAGTCGTCACTTGTGAGAATATGAGCTTCAAAAACCTCAGGATATTTGCAAAAGCAAGGGCTGTACGTGGAGGGCAACACGAGGTCTCAGGGAGCTTCAAGTTTCAGGGTCCTTCCTCTTGATTGCATTCAAACGTTTGGTCTTGTAACACATGCTTGTTTGGCTTTTTATTTTCAGCTCCTGAAGTGCTGGCTCAGAAGCCCTACAGCAAAGCCGTGGACTGCTGGTCCATCGGGGTGATCGCGTACATCCTGTGAGTATCTGTTGGGTTTTCAATCACAGGCACCTTTGGGATCGGCAACATGCTCGCCCACCATATAGTTACCCACTTAGTCTGGGCCAAAAAAAGTTAATCACCGACCCTTGTGACCCAGTTTAACATGAACCCAGGACACATCCCAGTTACATAAAGGCTGAAATTTGGCCAGAAGTGGTAGGAAATGAACCAGGACCCTTCAAAAGCCAAAATCCTTGCTCCCACCTGAACTACACTGTGTGCAATAGTTCGGGCTTGTCTAGGTTGTGACATTAGTGAAGTTACTACATCCCATGTTCAGAATAGCTTTGACATGAAACAAATTTGGCAGAGTCCACAGAGCACAGCATTGTGCCCACAGGCATATCCTGAAGGGCCACCTCTCTCAAAGCACCACCAAAATGGCTTTTTGTTTCCCAGGAAGGGCACAGATGGAGATAAGGGGGAAAGAGATTTTCATGTACTGCAATGAATTATTCTCATCAAAACATAATACAAAGTATTGAGAGTTTTACTGAGAATGAGGGATCATTTTCCTTAACACAACCAGTCATCGGGTCCCACAGGAGAGGGTGAGCTGATTTGTGTCCTGTCAGTTCTGTTACTCTTCCATCAAGCCATTAAGCCTCTGCATTCTTGGCAGAGATTTTCTCCTCTAATAGGGCTAGTTGCTGCTGAAAGGAGTGGGGATTGGTTGTTTGAGAAAGCTACAGGACGAGGACTTTTGTGCATTCTTCAAAGTGGTGGATAGATCCCAGAACTCATATGTTTATGGAGATTTAGTGCCTGTCCTCATTCGGTACCTGCCGCCCTTCTTCACAAAGGCTTAATAGGATAATTTAGATTGGAGGGAACCTCAGGAAGTCCTGTCCTTGAAGTCAGACTAGGTTTCCTAGGGCTTTGTCCAGTTGGGTCTTGAAATCCTCCGAAGACAGAGGTCTGTGGGCAACCTGTTCCTCGCTTGACTGACCTCATGGAGAAAAGGTTTTTCCTTATATCCAGACTTGTCTCCATGAAAGGGGCAGCCAGTACTCTAGATACGGGTGCACCTTCAGTGCTTGAGCCGTGGAAGTAGGTAAGCCACCTCCTGCACCAACAACAACACTTTGAAGGATGAGAGAGATGTCCTGGCCCCTGTGGTCACAGGGACATCCTGGTACCAGGGGTCATCAGTGCTGTCCAGAGAAGGGCATCCCTAACATTCCTGGGCACTATCGTCTGAACCCAGCTCTGTGTGCATGAGTATATGAAATGACTGCTAATATTTGGATTGAGAAGGAGATGCAGAACTTGTTGTCTGTGAACCTGCAGGAAAACTCCCTCTAGCTTAGGGCCCTGTCTTCATGGAGTGGTCTGTGCTCAGGGCTCAGGTCTGTGAGTCCATGCATGTCATTCAAATAACGATGGCGTAGGTTGCACCTGTACAGCCTAGCAGACTTTGAAGCAAGAACTATTCATGTGAGTCTTTGAGAGGAGGTCAGGTTTTCATCATGGGCTGACTCAGGGTGACCACGCAGAGCACAACAAGCCTATTCCTTTTGTGCAAGAGAGCACAAAGCTGCTGTGTAGCTGTTGACTGCCGCAGAAACAAATGTCTTTTCGTGCCAGCATTACCAGTGCTTTCCCTTTTTTTTTATTTTTCCCTTTTACACAACTGTCACAGTTATACAAGACTGAAGGAAAAAGCTGCTCCAGTGAGGCACAGCATTAAAGCATTCCTACTTCGTTCCTTTTCTCCTTATGCAAACATTTCATGGCTTGTCAACGTGAATAACTTTTTGATGGTGTAGTAGAACTATTTTTGCCAGGACAAACCTCATTGCTGTATTATCCACTCTGTGCAGTGTTCATTCTTTACATTTTCATTTAGTCTTGACCATAAGCTACATGCTACCCAAACCAGCTTTTTTTATATATATTAAGATACTACAGGAAGGCTTTATTTCTTTGCATATATGTTTATTTATTTAAAACAAAGTCCTGCCTAAAAACATTAGCTGTATGACTGGCTTTTCAATCTACATGAATAGTTGAAAACCTGAGTACAAAACTTTGCAGGGGGATGGATTTATCTTGGAGCAACCATCAACAGCAGGATGCAAAAATCTTTTGCTAAACAAAGCAAAAATCAACAGTGCTGATTCTGACTTTGTGGCAAAGCCCAGCGGGACATGCTACAGCAGTGAGGAAGAGAGCAGACATACCAAAATACCTCGAAGGCTGCCTCACACATCATTCCCTAGTGCTCTTTCAGATGAGGATGGTGTGTGCTGACCCAAACTTACCGTTTTCCACAAGCATACCTGAGCATGGAAGGCCTAGGCGTTGGGTTTTTTGATGTTTTCAGTCCTTGCCAGGCATGGCAGGACAGTCAGATAGAGTCTTTTCTGTTGCTTTTGTAGTATTTTTCTGAGTACCCTCTTCAGAGAGCGGGAAGAAGGAGGATACAGGTGAAAGACAGCAGTACGCTGCCTCACTTCCAGGGTTGACCACTGCATAGGTTCGGTTTATTGTCAAATATCCATCATGAAAATACGTGTCCATCTGGCAGCCCACAGGAGGGCTGTGAACTTTTGCATCCTGGTTGCTTGGAGATAAACTTGGCTCTGCTTTCCTCCAAGTTTTCAGTCCCATTCAACCATTGCTCATGCACCAAAGGTCTTTTTTGCTGGCAGACTTGTTGTTATTTCAGTTGTTTCTTTTATGCATCTTGCTGAGGAATATGGGTGAGACAGTGCTAAGTAAAGTCTCCTCCACACCCAGTTTATGAACATGTCTTCGATAGGTGGAAGATTTCAATCTCATCCACAATCCTTCCCCCTTCCTAAGCAAGGCTGCTCTTTCTGCAAGGTTCAGCTCACTCATCTCCTGCTCTGTTTTCCAAATCACCATGTGCTGGGCTTGTCAAGCAAGGCATACACACTCCTCAAATCTAAATTCCCCATTTGCTGTACAGGGAATTCCCAACCCTGAAGGCTGAAATCAGTTTAGTAGGAACAAGTCACTATGAATTCCTGTTTGCAGGACAAGGAGACCTTTTCAGAGTTTCTGTGCTTCATGTAATAAGGACTTGATTTGTATTATGTACAGTCAAAATGAATGGCAATAATACATTGCCGTAGAAGGAGCGTGGTAATGTGTTTGCCAGACTGTTACTGCTTGGGTGGGATTCGGTCTGAGATCAAACCACCTCCTTGAATATTTCTGCATGTGAGCTACATCCTTTGGCTCCTGTAACACTCCACACGCTCCAGGGCTCACTTTGGTTACCCTAACATAGGTGCTTAGTGCTGTTTCAGTCACGTACAATGTCCCACCTGGTCTCAAGCTGTGGCTGCAAGACAGTCTAGCCCCCCATAGCCCCATGTCGTACCTGCCAGCTGGGAACAGGGGCCCTGTGCACTTGACAGCTTCTCCAGTGGCACCAGGCTCTATGTGTAGGCACCTCAACCCAGCCTGGGTTGATGCAAGCAGTCATTTCACAGGGATGTGTCATTCAGTTGCCTAAACTTATGCATTTAGTGCCACGCTGGGATATCCGGGACAGTCATGTGGCTTTGGCAAGTGTAACGCACTGCAGAGACCTTCCTTCTGGGGTGGCAGATGGAGGCCAAGTGGGAGACTATGGCCCACGTCAAATAGCAGCAGATGCCCATGCTTAGGCTACTGGATCACACTCTGCTCCATGCTCAGTATGGTTCCATCTGCCTTACGGTACATTTGCATCACTCTCTAGTCTCCATTGACTCCATCTCTATTGACTGCAATGGGAACTTAAAAACCAACCCCACATCTCATGCATCCTAATCTTAAACTGAATTTCCTCCTTGCTTCCAGGAACAGCCAGAAACTGCAGATGTGGCCTCGTAAGAAAGTGGATGTCAGGGGTAGAGTAAAGACAGAGAGGAAGAGAGATCCTTCCCTAAGCTAGATGGAAGTAGCCCTGCTGGGATGTCTGATACCACTAGGGATGGGCACAGATTTAACATCTAGGTTTGCTGTCTCAGCAGTGCCACATCACTGGAGGCAGCAGAGCCAGCGTGTTCACAATGCAGCATGGCACTGAGATGCCACAAGCACCAGCAGCATAGCCACTCTGGTGCAATGCTGGTGGCTAGTCCTGCCCTGAGCAGGAGTTATTAATTTCAGTACATCACTACATCCATCCAGATATTCCAGTTCCAGTTCCACAGTCAGCATAGCTGGAGCTACTTGCACATGCCCAAACCAGTTGGAGACATATTTATGCATAGGGCAATCCAAGCACATCGTCCTGCATCACCTCCCCACCTCTCCCACGAATCCTCACAGCCACTCTGAACAGACTGTTGTCATTTAAGAAGATGGAAACTCAGGGGAATCCAACACAGAAGCCAGGCATAAATTAAAGATGCTTTGAGCTATTATTACTGCAAGTGGTTTGAGTGCCTCCAGACACAAGCTCAGTCTCACATGAGAGCTTTCAGTTTATGACACTGGAAGAACAAACCATTTCTGTGGCACTGATGCTCTAGACAAATATTTGTTTCTGTGATATGCAAGGTGAAGGATGTCTTAGGAAAGAATACCTTTGTTTCAGTGCCAGTTCTCTAATGCTTCTCTTTAATGACAGCCAGATTGCAGAGGCTGCACCAGCGGAGTTTTTATCAAAACCTGTTTTGCATGAGAAGTCATTAGTCACATGAACTAATTTTAGCAGCCTGAAATTTCCTGTTATTCCAGTTGCAATATTTCTCCATTTGAACCAGTGTCACTGTTGAGCTCGGCTTTTTACTTATCACAAGGTAGTTCTAATAATGTGTTCAGCTTAAAAACGTAAAGTGGAAGAAGAGCAAGAGACTTCACTGGATTCCCAGCAGCTGGATTTTGGACCTGTCTGGGTTGCATGAGGGGGCTACAAAAGTTTGGGGAGCTAAAATACTGATTGCATGCATTCCTGATATAGAGAAGATTAAGTTAATTTACGTAAAAAATAGAAATTCATGTTCCAAAGCTGGAAAAGATCCTGGGGCCACAGAATGCTCTGCCTCAGCCCCTGGTTATTCATAGTCAACACCTCCTGTCTCTTCTGCACTAGGCTGAACACATTTTGCCCTGAATTTTCTTCTGATTCTGTTCACTGGTAGGACAAGGGTATTACTGGTTTGTTATTGTTATTTATAAACAAGGAGTATCTGGAGATAAATCTTGGATCTTGCTTTCACATTTTGCTGCTGAATTGCTTTTGATTTTCAAGTAGATATGCATGAATCATCAATGAATTTTATATGGAAGGATTAACCAGGGACAGCACAAAGCGTATTATGCCAGAAGAAGTTTCCACCATCATCCTGGAGTCATATGTCGGGAAAAGCTGATCGTTCATCATCTCACCTGCTTGGCATCACACACAAGCCTAAGCAAGAAAGTGAGGAATAACTTACTTGTTTGGTGCTGGAGGGAGAAATAGTGGTGGCAAAATGTACACAGGCACGTTGGATTGCTCAGGATAACTCAGTTAAACACTGGGAAGACAACCCCAAATGGTTGTTCCTCATTGCTTGCTTCTTAATTTATTTTTTATTCCCCTTGCTAATATGTCCTTGTCATAGTTTCAAGAGGGCACCAGTGTCAGCTAGTATGAGGGTCTGTTCCCAAAGAAGAAGAAATACATATGTTTATCCCTATAAATAGCACTTGGATGACTTCCCACACCATATATCTCAGGTCTTTGAGCACTTCCTGAATTCTTTGCTCTAATCTTACTATAAAATTGTTTGTAAAACTAACCCCAGTGCCTCTTGTGTTACAGGTTGTACACTGACCATGCAAATGGGTTATTTAGCCTTTAGTATTGTCCCCAATACAAGAGTTTGCAGGGGTTTGCTTTCTCTGCCTGATGAGGAGAAGGTATTCTTGGTATTCCTATTGTGCTCTCCTGATGGCTTCTGGAAACGACTTCTGGCAATATCTTTCTTTTGTACATCCACCTGTGTTTTTCTTATCTGCATCCCATTATTTTGAAGGCAAGACTGGGAATAGGAGGTTAAGGGAAAATCTGTTGCTGATGTGATAAGGTTGCTAAATAATTCTGAAAAGCTTTTATTTGGTGAAACTGCACAAAAATGATGACAACTAATAGCTGCCTGAAGGTCCCCCAGGACAATGCAGAATTTTTTCACATTGAAGACGGAGGGGTTATTTTTGAATTTCTGCATATCTAAAGAAAAGCAGCAGAACCTCTGATAGTGAGGTCATTTTTTTCACACAGAAATGTCCCAGTAGATGGAAATGAAGTCGGTGGGATTTCAATTCTGTAAGAATTAAATAAAAAGTTATTATGGACTTTGGAAGATGGCCCAGTTGCTGGAAGTCCAACAAGATTTCCTCCAGCCATAAATTGCATGATAGGCTAATTTACTGGGGCTTTCCCATCCCTTACAGCAAAGCCAGTAACAATAAAACATTAAAGTAAGTAACATTAAAACTTCTGTGTCTTCCTAAACTCTGATTTTAAGGGAAGGGACAGCAAGACCACCTATACTTTGGCTCCCAGCCCGTCCATGTGTCAGAATGCCCTGGTGTTCCCCTCCCACATGCCACGTCCTCTGCCCTTAGGAGCTTGCTCCCTTCTCACATACTTTCTGGTGTAGGTCCTCAATGATTTGCCTCCTGGAGGAACATCCTTGGGTCCCATTTATGCAGGAGGTTCATCCCCATCCCTGGCCAAGTGTCCTGGTTTTGCTTGCAGGAATAGCCCTTGCCCTGCACCCAACCCGCTCTCAGGCAGGGGGCTGGTTTAGAGGCATGTCCCTGCCCGTGACCTGGAATAGCAACTAACACTTCTCAAGCTCTCACTAGCAAGGGAAAAGCTGTCCAAAAGAGGCTGTTTTCTGCCCTGTGCCCATCTCTCAGTAGTTCTAGTATCTTCCTGCATGACTCTGTCTCTCCTCGTGCATCAGCCCTCCCAGCACCCACCCCGGCGATGGGCTGCAGTGACCTCCTAGACACAGAGGTAGATACCCCAGACATGTAGATCCTCAAGCCATGCAGAGGAGCAGGAGAAGAGTTGAATGTCTGTAGGGAAGGGATTGAAAGGCTCTGGAGAGGCTGGGGCTCTTGCTGGGGTTCGTGTCTCTCTGCTCCCCCCTTGCAGGGTTATAGCCCTCCGGCTCTGTGTTGCTCAGCAGTTTGCTCCTACCTTTTGCTGCCACAAGTGTGTATAAATCACAGCAGCCCTAATTTGTGCTCTTGTACCTTTGCCAAGGTAATTAGTACAGTGCACATTTTAAGAGAATTATTTCTCTCTCCGGAGCAGCCTGCCAGCGCCTCGGCATGCACAGCGCTGTCTGCTTGCCTTAAAATGCTTTCTCAGAGCAGTTTGGTTTTGTTTAAGGAAAGTGCTGAGGAAAGCAAGAAATTAATGAAGGGCTGTCAGGCTTCTCATATGGAGCCCCCTGCATCCCTCAGGGAAGAGGGACAGAGCAATGGCTCCAAGGGCCTTTGGAGGAGCCGTTTCCCTCCAGCCCGGGCATCTCTGCCCCAGTGGCCATCCCAACAGTTGCAGTGCTGGTGCTGTCAACTCCAACATTTCCAACCCCCTCAGTAAAGCATCCAAAATCTTGAGGGTTGTGACAAAAGTGGAGGAAGGTGAAAATCAGTTTGTGTGCATCCCTCCACAAGACTGTCTGATGTAAGCGCTGATATTTATTGCACTAAAGTAAGTTATACAAATATTCTTCATAGATACCTGTCGAGATGGATCCTGGTTGTGGATCCAGTTCCTGCATTAGGCTACCAGATGTTTTTCCTTCATTGTCCAGGTGCATAGTGGCTTTTTGGCATTTTCTTAAATGCACCATTTTTAATGGTTCTCACACGCCAGTTCCGTCACTGGGTTTCACATAGGAGTTGCTGCAATACACAAGCGCATGCCCATTAAGTAGGTACGCAGTCTTACTCTGAACGTAAATACTTGTCTGGCATGAGGTTATCTTACCTGCTTTTGATAATGGCAGTCATCCAGTGGGACACAAATGAGGACTGGCTCATCTGCTCTGCAAGACAAAGAGCGAGATTTCTGATTCAGCTGAATCACAGTGGATTCATCATAATGTTGCAGATTTCAGTAGAGTTCTTCCAGGTCAATATGGATCTGATGCAGATCAACATCTCACTCAGTATTCAAATTATTTATCAAACATACTGGCTCTTCAGAGCTAACAAAACATTGCTCCTTTCACCATCAAGTGTTGAGTTGGTTCAAATAACCTCCAGGGCAGCCAGCTGGCTTTGGGTTATAAATAACTTGAGTATTTCATTTCTTACAGTTCCTCCCCCCCTTGCTCTGTTGTTGCTACAAGGCAGTGTTTCAGCTAGACCTTCAGTCCATTTATAATGACTGGCTCTCTCCAATTAAATGCTTTATTAAGGTTGATTGAGTCAGAGTCCAAGAAAACTATACGAAAAAGATCATTTCAATATCAGCGATGTAAAAGAATAATTTACACAGTAGACTAGAGACAAGAGGGAAAAATGCATCATCTCTATACGAGACAACAGGGGCAGAAAGCCCTGTTTAACTGTGAGCAGGATGGGTTTACTAAAACCACAGATCAGCCTCAAAGGTAAATCTGGTACTTTGCAACAGTGGTATTAAAACTTGAAGAAGAGGTATCTTTGCTGGCACGTCTGTACAGAGAAGGACAGACTACGGCATGCAGCGTTGGCTGGATGTGAGGGATCGCTGACACATGTGTTTTATCTCTGCAGTTCTTAACGCAGTGCTGGATGTGGTTTTCCCACGTCTACAGGGCTGGAGGAGCCCTGCCTCGATGGAGTGACTATCCTGCTGTCTGCAGCACGGGGAGGGTGCCCCCTGAGTGTTTTAGGTCAAACTAGGCAAATAATGTTCTATGTCCTGCTTGTCCTGGGGCTAGGTGTTCTGAGAAGTCTGATTATAAATACAGAAAACCAGGACAGGACTGTTGTTAGCCTTAGGCAAGGTAAGCAATTTGATGCGGGCAGCAAAATCACTTTCTGCAAGTGAGAAAGGGAGAGGCTCTCCATGTGTCTGCGCAACAGTGGCAGGTCCATGTGCAGCCCATGCAGGCCCTGCTGCAGAGGTGGAAGGACTCCCAGACATCCTCCTTGTTGTGCCTGGGGACACAGAGACCAGCACAACCTGCAGATGAATCCTGCCCTCTGCCTGATAGCTCTGTGGGGCTCCTTGTCCTGCTTTGCAGCAGCTCTTCCTCTCTGTTGTGCTGGAGAAGAGGTCTATGCAGGTGGCCGGTGGCTCCTCAGTTGTACAACAAAACCTTCCTATACAGCTACGGTCTCTTGCACAACGTAGAGACCACAGGTTGTGTGCTCAGAGCCCATCAGATGCAATGCAGGTGGCTAGGTAGGTGTCATCACCTCTTGTGTGTCCCCGGTTCCCAAGGCTCTGCTGTGTCTCCATGTCTGCAGAGCCACTGCACTGCCTCTCCGTCATCTGGGAGAGAATAAAGCCAGTGTAAGTGCCTTGCATAAGGTATTGTGTGAGAACAGTCCAGAAGGACAACCAGAGCAGTAAAGTCAGTATGGAGAAGACTCCTGGAAGGGGAATGGTTGTGCTGAAGGATGAGAGGGACTGGTGCTCTGTGGATGTAGGGTGTAGCTCATGAAAGCTCCTCTTGCCACATTTATAGGAGAGGATGGAAGGGCTCATGGCTGTGTAATAAAACTATTCCTCTGGCTAAAGACTCAAAAGCATGCAGAGGGAGGCCAGGATGTCTGCATGAGCCAGTGTAGGATCAACAGCACCAGGTTTCCATGCAGAATTCCTCTTTGTCCAGGACAGTGCCAATCTTCAGAAGTGGGTTTACATGTCCCTGAACAAACTTCTCTTATGGTAGGGCTTGCCTGCTTGAAAACTTATTGGAGCAAGTCTTAAACAAGAGTTTCTCCTTCTTCTCCCTCCCTCTTTCTCACCTTCTGGGCAACGACTGGTCCAAGGGTCACATCTCTCTCTCTTGTTCTCCATTAGGCTCTGTGGGTATCCACCTTTCTATGACGAAAACGACTCCAAACTCTTTGAGCAGATCCTGAAAGCAGAGTATGAGTTTGACTCTCCGTATTGGGATGACATCTCTGAGTCTGGTAAGAATCTACTGCTCATTTAATTGCAACAACCATGCGTGTATGCATGCTTGTTGCAGATACCTTCTTCTGGGCATGAGAATGCACCCTCCATCATGTGCAGAGCTCCTTTTAACTGAAAACCATTGGGAATGTGCATTTCTTTCAGCTCAAATAGTTATGGGAGTTTATTTCTGCAGGAGAGCAAATTAAGTACCATTTTGTCCAGCCGCACACAAAGCACCAAAACGTAGCTGGAACAGAAAATGAAGACAGCAGAAGACTGTCCCAGGAAGACAAAGCAGTTTAATTTCTCCATCATATCCAAATAAAAAGCAGATGGTTTACGTGTCATTAATAATAAGGTGGCAAACTAGTTTGGCTCTGTTAGGGACACTGCACTGCAGGTCCGAAGCAAATCTGCAGTGTATACAGCAAAGAATCCAAGAAATTAATGGCTTCCAAATGAGGCGGGTAAGCAGATTCAGAAACTGGGACTACTGTCCACATGGTCGGATCCAGATAGCTGCCCGTATGCTTGCCCAGTTCCCCACCCAGTGCAGAAGACATTTAACCCATAGTGCCTGCCTGTCCCTGCTCTAGTCAGACTGGTAGAGAAGCAGATGTACCAACCTGCTACAGGCAAATATGCCTAAAAGCTTCTGGCTCCAGCATGGCTCATGGTCCGCCAGCATCCGTGTCTATAGGTGACAGCAGAGCCGTGTTCAGCATTGCACCCTGCACGTGCCGCTGATGTCCTGTGTGGTCTCCAAGAGGTCACGTAAGCTCCGTGTCCTTGCTCTGTCCAGCCTGGTGGGACGTCTGCTATTTCATGCAGGAGAAGAAATGAATTCTAGGAATACTTTATCATACAAAAATATCCCTAGAAATGCCATTTTCTGATTCATTAGTACTACTGATTAAGGCAAGGAAGATATAAAAATAAGTGTTTTATTTTAAAGATGATTATATATCCTGTTATCTCCGCATAGAACAACATTTCATGCTGCTTACATCTGCAGTCCAGATATCATTGTGATGGATTGCTTAAAAATACATGTGATGAGAAGTTTTTTTAAGCCCATAAGGGTTTTCAGAGAAAATATGAAGGTCTGCTGGCAGACCCCTTTGCATTTTGGGGGAAAGTCCATCACCTAAATCAGCACAAAGATTTTCCTGCCATATTTGGCTTTGCTGTGGCTCCTTCAGCTACTCTCTTCTGAAACTACTGGATGCATGCCATGCTGCAATCTCCCTTCCTTCCATTATAGTGTTGATTAAAAACACACTACCTCATGCTCAAGGGAGTCCATTTTCCTCAGTCACTTGTTTTTAAATACACAACATGTCTTCACAGCTGCCCATGTGTGCGATTGCTTGGACTGAGCAATAAGAAGTTCCTCTTACTGTGGCATCTGACCTCCTCCTTGCCTTTCCCACTCAGTTTACCAGCATCTCCAACAGACGCAGCCATATTCAGACCACTAAGATGGTCGGAGACACTTGGCTGACCAGGGAGCCAGGAGCTCACAGGCTTGTACGCTGCTGACTCCTAAATATACCTGCAGGACTAGATGCCTTCAGGTTTTATCTGCCCCACTAAATAAGTTGGATTTGGTCTAAGTCACTTTGGTTGTATCTATACTGATAAATGACAAATGACCATCTTCTGGTGCTGTGGCCAGACTGCACTTGGGAGCCTGATCAATGCTGTTGGCTGATCATCTGGCAGTAGAACTGGGTATCAACCCTATTGCTTTAAATAATTCTTTCTTCTTTTTTTTTTACAGCTAAAGACTTTATTCGGAATTTGATGGAGAAGGACCCTAATAAAAGATACACCTGTGAGCAAGCAGCACGGCACCCTTGGTAAGCAACAATCAGTGCTGTGTGAAACCCCCAGGACAGAGAGCACCATTTTACCTTCATGGATGGAAGTGGGTTTTCTGTCACGTAGTATACCAACCTCTACGAAATAACTCTGTGCTTTAATTCTTACAATTCTTGCCTTTGTCCTCCAGATTTTCCTGTAAAACCATGGTGGACTTTAATCTCATTCACCACCCTGTTGAGTGTTTGTGTAAGGATTCAGTGAAATGCCGAATTATGCATGTTATGTTGACTGTAGTGCAGCAGTGGTATATGCCAAAATAATCGAACCCAGAAATCATATTTTGGGGCAAAAAGGTCAAATTCTGTAGGTATGCAGAAATCTGGATACCAACCTGCTCATGAGGTCCTTGCCAAACCAATATCAGAGCACTTAAGAGCATCTCATGAAGTACGAAGTCCTCATCTGTGCTTCACAGATGATAGTCCACCTCCTGCTCGTGGTAAGGAGCCAGTTTCACATGCTGTTTATCCTCTCTTGTTGAATGGAAGAGATAGGAAACCCTAAGGAGCGATAAGCCGAGTCTGAATTGGCTACAGCAACGCTATCTCTCTGCAGTGACTACAGAAAAGTACCTGGTCTGACTGTATTTGTAATTTAGACCTCTGTTAAGTGCTTTAAATTAGATGATACCTTTGCACATGGATGACTTCATGAACGTTACCCAAGGATTATGTAGCTGAAACAAAAGTGGCTCATGTACTTTTGACCAACCCTGAGGGACTAAGCATCACCACACTACCAGCTGTACTAGTAAATGGGCTCTGGATGTAAGTCTTTTAGGGCAGGGATCATTATATATGAAGTGAGGTATTATTTTGGTTGTTATAACAGCTGCCACAGAGAGGAATCAATGGCATGACATTTTCACCCTGGGTGTGCATTAGACTGCGTTTTTATGCTATCACAATTACCACAAATACCATTTCCTTTTGCAATTTCTGGAGCACTGGCTGGTTAAGAGCATTAGGCTGTGCGTTTGCAGGGAAACAGAAGGTTTTCCTTAGTGTCCATAGCCCCTCAGAAAAGCAACTGGGCCAGTGTCATAACCAGCTCAACAGCTTGATGGTCCACAAAACTGTCCTGGTGATGCAATTTGAGCCCAGGGATCAGCCTCGAGTAGAGTAGTTGAGTATAAAACACATGGTAAGAAAAGCACAGGCATAGAAGTTGTCGGCGAGTTTTAAGGTAGCACTGCTTTCTGCTGCGATTAGGAGACATTCATTTGGAGGACGGAGTCTGCACCCATCTGAGGCTGGGGAGCTCTATCAGCGGGGCTCTTGTCATCTCTTCCTCCTCAGCAGATGTGGGTTTTGGACACACTCCTCAACCTTTTCAGCCATGAAGGGACAGAACTTGGTAGCCAGCTTAAAATTGAATTAAATTTCAAAACAGAGTAAAGCCTAATGCTTGTATCTCTAGAACAAATACTAAAGTTTGTCTTCAAGAGGTTTATGCTTTTTTCTCTGACGCTTATTGGTTTGTCTCATCTCATTACTGCTTTCATTCCTGGAACTAGATGGAAAGTAAATCCTTTCAAAAGTTTGCTGATGAATTACCCCCATCACTAATTAATGATTTGGCACTCATGAAGACATTCAGTAAGTTATGACTACACAAGTGGTAGAAATACAGTGAAATGGCACTGATTTCTTCATAGTGGGAATGATATACCAATGTCTGCAGAGTGTTGCTGTGATTACAAATTAGGCTAAAGATAAGACTGAGGCTCAGCCTTTACAATTAAAAAGTTTTACGAAAGGCTTGGGATACAGAAGGCAATGTAAACCATTGAGAAAAGCATGGTTCTTGCTTTCATCCCCCATGCCAATGACAATGAGAAACATTTTGTGTGTGTTTTTTAGCTGCATCAGTGGCTGGCATCAATACAAATGAGAGATGAGAGGAAGTGAAGACCTGGGCCTGCCCTTTTTCCAATGTCCCATCAATAACTACATTGTTTGTGTGACAAAAAGGAAATTTGGGGAACAAAATCCAGCTTTCATGAGATGGGGGAAAAAAAAAAGCAACCATTTCTAAATGATACTGACCTGAGCCTCAGGAAATTAAACAAGTTACAAAAGTCAATACTAGAAATACAGAATAAACAATGGGAATGTAACTCCCAGCAGAGAATGAGGTGACCATTTGTATAACTCAGAGGCAGATTTTCCTAAACCTTACATCCAAGATACACAAAACGTAAGCATCCGGCTCTTGGCCCAGCTACATCTGTGTTGGTTGCTGGAGTGCAACAAAGAAACGTGGCACTTGTAACACACACAGTTTCTGGGCCCTCCTAAAGGAACAAAATGATAAAAAGTGTTTTTGTTCTCTTTTTTTTTCTTTTTCTTTTTCTTTTGCATGTCATGGCCAGGAGCCAATGGAAACTCACAGACTGCTCCATCATTTTCGGTAACTTCTACAGAATCCAGTCTTCCACTTAAAAACAACCCCCCAAAAAGGGTTTTCTCCCATTTCTGTGGCAAGGGGTCTTCTTCTGCCAGGCTGACTTTTCAAGGCAGTGGTTCATTTGCACGGCTACCTCCAGTCAAGTAAAGTGCGGCTCAGGGTCAGCCTTTGAAATGTCAGGCATACAAATGAGACCGCGGTAGGGAGGCTTAAAATATTCATCCTGTTTCCACCTCACATCCCAAATCCACCTCCCTTCAACATAAAAGCAGTATGTGCCAGTGAATTACAGGACAGTTGCACAGTAACAGCAAGGTTTATGAAGATATGGCTTCAGATCTGTCTCTGTCCTCCCCAGTGTGGTCTTGAGCAAAACTTGATGTCTCATTCCCCCTTGCTCTGAAAAGCGTCCTGTAACATAAATGTTGCAGTTACGGACCTCTCTATGGAGAGTGGTGCTGTGATTTTTTTTGGAGGGTTTGGATCCTGTAGTGTTAAATGCCTTTTTGGATAATCAAGACTACTCACACGGATATTATCTGTTATTTCAGAGTTAGTAATAGGATCTCCTTTTGCCAAACCATTGCTCAAGAAGCATTTTCCACCCAGATTGCTTATGCCAGGAAATAATGAGGGTTTTACTGCTTCTTTTCTCGTTCTAGCCGTTATATCTCTTGCAACAGCATCTTCCCGTCCCCTTTGAAGGAAGGGAAGGCCTCTTAGGTGGAGGAGGAGGAGGAGAGCTCTGTGCTTCCTCTCAATGGTCAGCTGTGTCCTTCCCTCAGCCTGGGTATATTTAAGTTTCCAACAATTTCATGTTTGAGTTCTCTCTTGTGATCGCATTCAGTGCTGCAGCAGTCAGAGATGAGGGTGCACGTGTTCAGCCAACAGAGAGAGGGTACCACATCTTCTGTAATGGGAGCATCCCATACCACCTTTTCACATGAACATATGTTTTGCAGCATACATCCCCATTAGCAACATCACCTTCCACAGTGCCTACATAGCCTTGTCTTCTCTGTGTGTGATCAAAAATAATGAGGTACGTAAGACTACTGGCTGAGTGGGAAGAGAGGGTCAGAGCAGACTTCAAGCAGTCCCATATACGATATGCTCTTGCAAAGTGCTTACACTTCAAGTAGCCCTTAATGGCATCTCTTAAAAGGTATTTTTTTTGTCTGCACAACTGGTTCTGTAGAGCAATGTAACTGGAGAAGCATCTTTGAACCTTAGACTTCGCATGAAGTGAAATCCTCATTCTGCTGAGGTTAATGGGAGTTTTGCCACTGGCTTCAGTGAGAGTTGGGGTTTCTCTCCTTGTCTGACCAGCGGAACACAGAACACCTGCCCAAGTCTGTGACAGATGCTTGTGCTGTGCAAATGGTAGATAATTAATATTTACAATGAAGTGGCTCCACATAGTGACAGTTTCCAGCTTTCCCTTTTTCTTCCTTCTGTGAAATCTGCCCCTGCAGTATCAGATCACTGGGATCAGCCACAAATTAGGAAGAAATCTATCAAATAATGAGTACTTAACACATAATCTGATTGTGATAAAAATAATCAACTGTGCATGAGATGGCTACCTGGCCGTGAGATTTTGTTGTTTAAACATGAAACATTTGCGAAGAACAAACTGATTCAAAAATATACCTCTTCTTTTAATTACCATGTTTTTATTAAAAACTTTCAAACAAGACTTGCAAGAACTGAATCTTGCAAGATATTACATTTGTGCCTTTAAGGTAATAATCTCTTTGAATTTCGGGAAACTGCTCTAGAATAGCCAGCTATTCACATGACTAAATGTTTGTACAGGATCAGACCCTAAAAAAAGTAAATACTTCTTCCCAATGGCCCACTTTTCTGTGCTGTATCTGCTCCCCACATGCCTGCATTTACGTGATGTTTTGCTATTTATAATCAAATGGCCTTGGCAGGGGGACGGTATGTTAAACTCGGAGTTGGCAGAAAAGGAGGTTAATAGTTGTAGTGAAGTATGGTAGCTGAAACAGTACAATATGTAAGACTTGTTGGTATAGTGATTACACCCCAGCCTGTATAATCTGTCTGTTTATACAGATTTCTCCAGTTTAATATACAGGTGACTTATGCTTTCCATTGGAAAAGTTATTTATTTAACAGTGTAAAAATAAATGCACTGTTTATGGTGTGTTGCAAACGTGCAATGTGCTGCTTTGTTGTTTTGCTGTGACTTTCCAAAAAGGACGTGGAAAATGAAGGTAACAAAAGAGTGGAGTAATTTTCCTGCAGCTTGATACATTTTAATGTTTCCCTAGCTCATATTAATGACAGCAATTAAGTTTATTAAATATATTGCCATGT
The DNA here is from genome assembly GCF_000690535.1 of Cariama cristata. NCBI lineage: Eukaryota > Metazoa > Chordata > Aves > Cariamiformes > Cariamidae > Cariama > Cariama cristata. Next base: position 10,921 of record NW_009598662.1, on the reverse strand, counting down.
TAGAACCCACATCCTGTTTAGAGCAGTCGCTCAGACTGCAGCGTTTAAGGGCAAGCAGCAGAAACCCGGGGATCTGTTTTTTCCAGCCGTAGGATCACACTGTACTCCCCATCGGGTCAAGCTGGGCCCTGCAACCCCAGATTTAGCCTCCAGGCTCGGGTCAGAGGGAAAGAAAACAGCCTGTGGAGAGCGAGGAGAAGGTCCAACAGTTGGTCCCCATCGGGTCAAGCTGGGCCCTGCAGCCCCAGACTCAGCCTCCAGTCTCGGGTCAGAGGGAAAGAAAACAGCCCTTGGAGGGCGAGGAGAAGGTCCAACAGTTGAGAAGCTAGTATAGGAATCAGAAGGCGTGACGTGAATTTATTTGCTCTGTCACGCATTACCCAAGTGACCTTAAACAGGATTTAGAGCTGTGTGCTGAAGCCAATTATGGCATTGAAGGCAACTTGGGACATCAAAACTAAAGGATGACGTACGTATCGCCTCCCTGTATAGACTGTATAGTGGAGAAGTAGGTTGTGGCACCTAAATTAGACACCTGTGTCTGCGGGTACCAGTGTGGCCCTTGCCTTTCCCCACTGCTTGTGCAGAGGGAGAGCGGATACTTGGGATGTGCCAATCTCCCTCCCCCCCTACGCCAAAGATTCGCAAAGCTTTGGCAAGGATCGAGCCTCTTCAAATTGCGACCATGACCCTGAGTGTTTATTATGTGCCAGAGAGCACAAGCCAGATAATAATTTCCACCCAGGGAAAGGACATGGTTTACAAAGAGCTCAGTTCTCAGACAATGTTGTTTGAAGTGTGAAAAGGGCATCCTGAAGGGAACTGCTGATGTTTACAACATTAAATCAAACTCTTATCGAGTTCGTCCCTGCACTCTATTTATTTTGGAGCATCATTGATAGATTATGTGCATGTGTATATTTATACGCACGCATGTGTGTATGTGTGTGTATATATGTGTGTGTGTATGTACAGAAGAGTTATGATCCTTCAGCATTATCCATTACAGCTAACTCCATGTTTCCTGTCATCATACTCAAGAGTATTTCCAAGCACTGTTTGGCCAGCACAGCGTTTGAGTTGGCTGCCTTCAGTATGAAGGTTCAGAAAATAACGGTAGATGAAAGTCTCTGCCTGCCGTCGTGGGCAGGGAGGATGCAAGAGACATATGCTTGCAGTATGCTAACAAAGAACTGTCCAAAAGGAAATTTACTGGTTTTGTCTTTGTTGGAGGTTCCTCTCAACGCTTCGAAGTGGTATGGCCAGATAAATTGTTGTGATAGCTTTGAACCCAGATAGAGAGCTAAAATAAATTAGATACTATGAAACAGTATTTGATCATTCGATTAAATTCCTCTCATGTGCAGGGCTAGATTTGTTATAGTTATTAATGAGAAATACCCTTCTTATCTTCAGTAGAAGTATTTGTGATGGAGAGTTGTCAGACGGTAGCCCTTGGTATCCAAGTCTGTGTGTTGAGACACTTAACATATTTACAACTGGATGTAAGACCAACTTCAACGCGAAGTTCCCCAAACTGTTGTTAGGATGTAGCTGCTTCCAGATGGTGCAATAATGGGGACTTCAAGAGAAAAGCCAGGTTCCAGTTAGGTTAATCAGTCCATGCCCAGTTCTGGATGATGCTCAACACAATAACAGATCATGCATTATTCTGTTTTGTTTCATTTTAGTTTTGTATATGTGTGGGGTAGGTAGAAGTAATGTCTTTTACCGGGCCAACTGATATAGATGGCAAAAACAAACTTCAGTGCTGACATAGTTAACTTCAAAGTTAACTGCAAAGCCAAGACCTACTGCTCAGGGTTTGACTAGATCTGCATCAGCTGGATCATCTCTGAGACAGAAGATGACTGTTTCTCAGGGAAAATGGAGCCAATTCCTGTAGGAGAAGGGTATGTTGGGGAGGGAGGAAGAAAGAAAGATGCTAAGGTATTTTTGTCCTAAAAGGAAAAGCAAGATGGTTTATAGCCTGTGGACTTGGAGAGTTAGGGAAAGGTGGAAGAGTTATTATAATATGCTCTAAACCCAGTATCTTTATTAATTTTCATGCATTATCTTCTCGGCATGGGACCTAAAGTCTGTGATTAAATACATTCAGTATAGATGTGATGATGCTTATGATACCCACCTCAGGGTAGGCTTGCATGCCCAAAAGCCTATCTCATTTTTCAAACTCTACCAGTTGATTGTATAAAAGAAATGACTTCTGCCTCCTCACCTCCACCTCTCTTGCATGTGTCCTTAAACCAGCACATCTCCAGCAAAACACCAACAGTGAATGGATGGCAACATTTCCCTTGTTTTCCTAGAAGTAAAACTATACTGCAAACACGCAAACACCGCAAGTATTTTATAAAAGTTTCGAGATCCTCCAAGTGCAAAATACAGTCTAAAAGCACAGTCCTCATGTTACGGCATTGCGCCATTAACAGGATAGTTCTTCAGAGGCAGCTTGGAGAATGATCCCATACCTTTGGCAGCCAGGGCTGTGTTTTGAGCCACACTGTTCAGCATACCAGCACATGTTTGAACAGATCCTACTGTGCTAAATTAGCCCCAGCACTGCGGTTATTTTACTCTGATTAAAAACTAGCATCTGCAAGGTGCTAATGCTGCCGAAGAGACCTTAGATGTAGGATGGTGCCCACCACTGTGGCATCTGAGGCCTTCACAGGGTGTCTGTCCATCCCCTTGTGGAGTAAACAAGTATAATTCTGCCTATGTGGGAAACACCCAAATACCAAGACTTTTTTTCTGGAATTACAAGAATTACATAGTGAACGTAGAGTCAGTGGTGGTAGAAGACAGTTTGTGAACTATACTGGAAACAGCAGTTTCTTATAGAAACCACCAGCATTTCAGAAAATTATCCCTAAACTCAAAAAAAAAAAATAGCCTGCATTTGAGCTACACGCCCAAGGAAAAGGTTCATATAGCAAAAATGCATTTGCAAGTCCTTGTGGAGACTCCTGGAAGAGCTGGCAAGGGTATCATACCCCAAGAACTTGTTCTGTCCATGTTTCCAAAATAAAATTTGACAAGTGGGAAACGTGCTCTATGCTTATATAGCACGTTAACAAACTTGTTAATAAAGCCAAATGCTTCATTAACTTTGGAGGAAAAATGTTCTTCGCAAATGCAAGTAAATTTTCTCTTTGCAGCTTGGTCTTTTTTTATCAGTTGCTGAAAGGATACGTGGGCTTGTAGCTGTCCACATATTAAGAGTTCGGTTTGGTTTTCTTCTGCAGATGTGTAGTGTGATGACCAGTGCTCCCAGTTGGTACGTGTTGAGGGCAACTGCCTTCACCGAGGAGGTGTTCTTGGACAGAGTAGAGTGCTCATGACACTTTGGAGTGACTCACTAGCAGTTTGCGTTCCCACCGGGAAACTCTGCTAGGGCCCGTCTGCACCAAGAGGCTGAGCGGTGTGCAAGAAGAGCGGACACAAATCTGCACACACTTGTGCACCTAACGAGCTCTGCACAAGCTAACGAGCTGTGCAGGGCAGGCAACACAGTCTTCTCAGATTTCTGGTCAGCTCTTCATGGAAGTGACCTGGAGGCAGTCAGGGACACTCTGTGTCATGACGTTTGGGTCATGTAGGTGCGGCTGTGGTAAAGCTGTAGGAGCTGCTTCATGTGATGATTTCATACTAGAGAAATACAGAAAATGCACTGTTATGGTGGGTGCAAGGCCAACTGGGCTTTGTATCCATCTGGGAGTATATACTGCGTGGGATCCGTCAGGGTCTGTGCTGGGCCTGGCAATATTCCCTGGGAGGGATAGAGGATGGAACAGTGAACATGATGCTTAGCCTAGATACTGCCTCACCAAGCTTTTAGCCACGTGGCCCCAGTGGGAAATGCAGACCAACTTGTGTCTCTGTCAGTGGGAGAGGTGATCAGAAGGAATCCTCTTCAGAGAAAGACCTGAAGATCTTCCAGTTCTCAGTCAAACACCTCCCTTTCTCCATCAACAGCATGGGGACCCAAGAGAGGATCTCAGGTGCCATTTGGGAGCCATGCTTTCCTCATGGTACCAGTTCTTCCGGTTACTTGAGATAGAGGTTATGTGGTGGTGGTGGTCAGTCAAGTGTCCTTCTCAGATGGAAGTGGGCTACCCTGAATGGGAACCCTGCTCCTTCCTGCCCACAATCCTGCTGGCTCCAGTGCTCTTGAGTAACTCAATATAGATTAGCTCAGCTCCAACAGGACATGATTGGTGGTTCTCCATTCCTGGTAGATGGGGATTTAGTCCCTCACCTTCCTCCCAAGAGTAAGTAGTTCCTCTCATCTCTCTGACATCCTGGGTGAGTGTTGCCAGCAGCAAGGAGGGGAACAATTTGGAGAAGATTGGTCCCAGATAGCAGTGCTTAGAAGTGCCATTGACATGAAGGTAGAAAAAACTGCATGTCCTTTGAAGAACAGGGTTTGGAATGATCTGGGCAAAATAAAAGAAATGTCTTCAATTCATGGGACACATAAATGGAAACTGCAGGCTGGGGTATGCAAGCAGAGTTTCATCTTTTAAGAAACACAAAGCAATGTTGCCATTCTGCTGCCTTAGTTGGAAAACAGCAAACAGTTCGGGTACCAGCCTCTAAAGAAGTTGTGGACTAGTTGGAGAAAGTCCAGAGAAGCTCACTAGATCAGAGGATTAGAAAATATGAGTTATGAAGAAACAGTGAAAGAATCAGTTTGTTTAGTCTAGAGAAGAGAAGACAGAGAAAAGACATGATAACAGTCTCCAAATATGTGAAAGGATGCTTCAAACACAAAGGGAATAAACTATTTTCCGTGTCTTCTGGGAGATAGTGGGGCACTGGAAGAGGTTGCCTGAGGAGTCTCCATCTTTTGGAGATCTTTAAGGACTGGTTAGCTAAATATCTGTCAAAATTATTTTGACAGAGGTGGGGTCGAGGGAAGGACTAGATGACTTCTGAGAACCCCAGACCCTGTGATTATTCTGTTGCAGGTCCCCAGACCAAGAGGCTCTAGGCCTGGATTTTTCAATTTCTTATAATTTTTTATTGCTAGTGGACATTGGTTTTCTACACTGTGGCTAAAATTTTATTTCTGAAAACACCACGTACAGCAGAGCAGACAATCTTTGCTTCCTGGCATCACCTGCATTAGATAGCACTAATTACCCCAGCACATGGCCCAACATCAGTTTACGATGGTGCCTACTCTTCTGACAGATCTCACGCCTCGAGAAGTTAAGTGAATCAGTAAGATTCCCTTGAAATAATTATGTTTAGTGAAGATTTGAATGTGTCTTTGTCTGTTAAAGAAACTGCGCAAGGTCAGTCAAGTTTTTAGGTTGAGTGTTGTTCAGCGTAAGCTATTTGTGCAGCCTGTGTCGCTTTAGTTAGAGTCCATGTATCTGCTTTACTGTAAATCTACATTAATCATGCTGAATGGCTATGTACGTTGCAGGGTGGCAGGAAAATCTCCAGTGCAAACAGAAATCAGACAGGTTGGAGTGGGTCTGGAAGCTGCTGTGTGGCTGAGGCTAAAAGTAGTCTCAGCCTGTTGATGTTAAATCTTTAGATGTAAAGGAAAAAAAAGAAGGTAGAATGTTTTAATCTAGGGCTGTAATGGTGATAGAAAACAGCCGCGCACCAACAAAATAAGGTCGTACCTCTTTGTAGCTGCCAGACTACAAGCCTTATCTACTCTTGCTTTTATTGCCCCAGATTTTCCACCACTGCTGCCAGCAGAGACAGCGGTGGGAAGTTTGAACCTTTGTGTGAATGAAATCATCATCACTGCAGGAGCAACCACACCTTGGACCAGCCTTCTCTGTTGAGGAGAAGAAGAAAGATTATTCAAGGAGAGCAAAAGATCGCTTAAAACTTGTCTTATCTGTCCATTTCAGGATTGCTGGTGATACAGCACTCAACAAAAACATCCATGAGTCAGTCAGCGCTCAGATCCGGAAGAACTTCGCAAAAAGCAAATGGAGAGTAAGTGACCTGTCCTCAGGGATGATGCTTTGACACGTAACTCTGCTAATGCGGTGGCCATATGGCTACCCATTCAGCATGTTAGTGCTTTTGTGGTCCAAAATTTTGGTAAAAATAGTTGGTCTGGACTTAGGCTACATGCCCTGCAGGGCCTTTTATAGGGGATGCTACTAACCAAGTATATAAACATAGTGAGCATGAGAGATGGGGCTGGGGCTGCTCATAGCTAAAGCACCCATGGTAATATGTGGAGCTGGGGTCAGCACCACGGGGGGGACACGAAGCAAAGCGGACACCCTTTGTGTTGGTGCCTGGAAGGATGTGTCAAATATGACTTTCCTTGTAGTTTGCCGCATCCCAACTGAGTGCTAGAAGGAACAACGGGGAGCAGGACCAGGGCAGAAATGCGTATGGTTTGGTATTCCTGTTTGTAGCTTAGAAACTAGAAATCAGGAAAGCTTGAAAGATGATGGACTCATTCACTTCTGACAATTCTGAGCAGCTAGGAGAGGAGCAGAAGTAACCCTTCCAACTCCCATTTTTTTATTTTTTCTTTCTTTCTTTTTTTTTTTTTTGCTCCAGCAAGCGTTTAATGCCACAGCGGTTGTGCGACACATGAGACGGTTACACCTCGGCAGCAGCTTGGACAGCGCGAGTGCCAGCGTGTCGAGCACCCTCAGCCTCGCCGCACCGCTTCCCGATGCAACCACGCGGAAAGATTGTGAGTAGCCGACATCCCGGGAAAGCTCCCACTGTGGCAGCCCAGAAAATTCATGGAATCCCCATTTTTTCCTTGATCCCCAGGCTGCAGTCCTCGCTGCCAGTAGGTTCAGATTTGTGGAAGCACGCGTTTAAAATAAGGATTGAAAAGGGATCGAGGCCTTCATTTTTAGCTGGTCAAAAAAATAAAAATTCAATTGGAAAAGTTTAGGTGCTTAAAAAAAAGTAGTTTTTAGCTCAGTGCATTTTTGAGAGAAAAACAC
>NW_009598662.1:0-3931 GCF_000690535.1 Cariama cristata | reverse complement strand
AGGGCTTTCACTTGGGAAAAAGATCCAGACCCTCACAGCAAAAAAGTTTTGTATTTGGTTGAACACTGAAAGACTTTACTCAAACTGTTTATGTTTGAGTTCCCAGTATTGAGATAAGACATTTTTCTGTAAAAATTGGCTTACTTTCCATTTCCATTTTCCATGGAGGAGACTGAACCTGCCAGTCTGACCCAGCTTCCCTCTTCCCAGGCCAAATGAAGTTCCTGTACGAAGAGGCTCGTTTGTCTGAGCAGGACTCAGGCTCTGTGTACGACAATGGGACTTGGCCCACTGCCTTGTTTGTTATACTCTATGATTGAGATTTGCAAGCTGCCCGATGGAGTCAGATGCTTGGGATATATATGTTTTTTCTGAATGCCAGGGAAGGAGACATGGCAGCAAAGGGATCATTCAGAAGACAGAAATGCATCCTTTGCAATGAATCCTGTTTAATCTCTGGCTTCTGAGCATTTCTTTTATTCCCTTCTGTCCATCTGTAGAGATTTTTTTTATCATAAAGTGGAGGGATGTGGTCTGTACAATTAGAAAAGATTATTTTAAGGTGCGGCACCAAAAAGGAATGCTAGTAGCTTATGGTATTGCAAGTCAGCGCTTACTTCACTGGGGACTGAAGTGGTCATTTCCAGACCATACCCCGCACTGTTATGGAACTAAAAGCACCTGCTATTCAGGATGAATTTTGGATGGCACTGCTGTCTGCCTCTGCCACCCCTGCCTGCCAACCTCTGCTCCTTGACGAGAACATGCCACCAGCCGCAGTCCCCTCAGCTCTGTATAGAAGCCATGGTTTCTCTTGCTGTCACGGGCACGGTTTCCCTCACAGCTGGGGTGGGATCTGCCTTCTGGGCTCTGCGTGAGATGTTTTTCCCGGACTGTGCTGTGGCTAAGCCAGAGAAAAGCCCCTTCCCTCTGCATAGCGGGCCTGATGGGGATTCACGCCCAGTGCCCGGTTTGCAATGCCTAGTGCCAAATCCTACAGCTGCTGCCAAAAAAGCAACGCTGTGCTCCTGGCACACATCTGGCACCTGCAAAGGAGCGATGCAGAGCTGACTGGCTGCAAAGCACTTCCAACCATGCACTGGCAATGCAGCGAGGTAGAAACCCCCTTACAGGCGAGAAATGCACATTTAATTTGGTTCCTGCTGCAGTATGGTTAAGCTGGACCCCAGTTAGGTCTAGAATATCTAATGGCATGCTTTGCTGTTAAATTGGTGGGTGATTAATCTCCATCCATCCATTTGATTAATCTCAAATGGTGTTAATTAATAGCATTAAGTAGTCTGAATAGTAATGGAAAAACATCTGTGAACAAGAAGGATGGAAAGAGAGCAAAGTCTGTTTAACCGCTACGGAATCCAGCAGGTCCCTGTACAGAATCCGACCATATTTTGCAGTGGTGGAGAAGTCAGCCAGGATATGAAGGATAAAACCAGATGTATTAAGATAGGGCAAGTTTTTTTCATGTCAGAAATATGAGGCAGAAAAGTATCAAAAGATTTCCAAGCATCCCAGGTTAAGTCCAGCTTGGCAGACAATACAGAAGAACTTCCCTTCCTCGAAGAAATTAATGAAAGTTAGGAGATGCTGGAGCCCCAGAGAACCAGTGAGGAGAGCCAGCAGCAAATACAAGGAGTGACATTAAGAGGGAACTGACATATCGAATGCACTCCATCAAGTACCTCCCGTTGGGAAAAAGGAAACCTCTGAGGTCTCTGTCCTGCCTCTTTCTTTCTCCGTGGTTTTCTCTGGGGACAGATTTCTTGCACAAGAAAGATCCCGTGCAGGAAGTTACATGAAACAGCTGTGCCACCATTACAAAATATAATACTGCCTAATGCTATTAATAGACGTTCAATGAGCTCTCCAAATAATTTCAAATGCAGCAATTTCACATCATTGAAGACAATTAAATACAGCCTTTGCCTGAGAGCAGGTTATGTCAGGCTGCATCCTAATTCTGTTCTCTGTACTAGGGTAGAGCTGGGATGATGCATTAGGCTGGATTATGCTTCCTGACAGGAAAGTTCAAGTCAATCACTAGGGATTTCTCAAGTGTATTGGCCTGATTCTCAGTCCGTGCCTGCTTTATTCTGTTTAGACATGATTGGACTGCCTAGATTGGTTACAGGACCTAGATATCTGTATTTTTATGGTAATAGATAAATTGCAGCATGAAGCCAAGGTGTCAAATGTCAATACTGCTGGGAAAGGGGATGTGGCTGAGTATAGGTACAGTATAGTCATCCCTGAGGTTGAAATGCCACGTTGAAGCATGAAAAAGTAGTTAAAAGTCGTAACAAGCATCAAAAAGATCCTGAGTAGTCAAGGGACCATGTCAAACTCCAGTCTGAGAATATATTAACACAGGTTTCAGCCATCCTTTATTCATCAGGCTGGAAAAATGAACTGTATTTCTAATCACTCTGAGCCTGCATCTTGTCAGAGCCAGGTGCCCATGCCAGGTCCCCATTCAGCAGCTTTTGTTGCATCGGAGTTACCTTTGCACATCAGTGCCTACCAGGCTGCCAAACTGCAGGGAGAGCTGCACGTGACGGCAAAGTCTAAGGATCTCCCCTGTTGGGTCTCAACAGCTGCTGGGAGAGGGGTAGTTCATCTGTGGGAAGCTCTGGCAAGGATATATTTTATTTCTCTTCATTAAAGCTTTCCATAGAAACCACTGATGTTGTGCTGGAATAGCAAAATCTTGAATCTGTCATTGAAAACCCGGCCTACTTCGGGTATTCAGGGGTTATGCTTTGGAGGGTTGGGGTTTTTTGAAAGCTGTGGTGGAGGGTTCACTGGAAGTGGATGCTTTCTATAAGCATTTTAATTTAGCTAAAACACCTTCATTTAACAAAAGATATCTGTGAGAAGTCTTCAGTTAGTTCAAAAGGAACTGCCTGGGTAAATTTTGAGTCCAGATACTCAACCTACATCAACTTACTTCTCTTAGCTGGAAGTCCTGGAGACACACCAGCAAAACCTGGAGTGACATAAGCTGTCACTAGAATGATGTCTAAGTCACACAAATTTACATTCCCTCTAGGTTCACTGGAACTCAGCAACAAATTTGACCCACTGTACTTTTTTTATCAGCAGCTTTGCAGGATGCCTGGGGAAATTTTTTTAGTCCAGGTGCGCAGTCTATTCATTTAGCTAGATGGTCATGATGAGAAGTTTAATCATCTTTAACATGCCCACGAGGAAAATTATTCTGAACAAGTACAATGCTGGAGGGATTTTTGAATCCCACAACTCTTTGTCTTCAGCCCCAGAAACATGGAATCGGTCTGGTTGAACAGGTACCAAAGCTGGACGTTTATTCATTGCGACATGCATATACAACTGCTGGTGGCGGCAGTAGGCAAATGGCCATGGACCAGGAGGGCAGAAGATGCCCCGTGGAGGTACCCAGCCAACCCACCGCTGCGGGAAGAGTAGGAGCACCATCTCCAGCCATGGTCCCCTCCGTTGTGTAGTGTACTACGAAAGAAACTCAGCTTTGCCCACTTTCCTGCCTCCAAAAATAACATTTCTAACTGTGTTTCTGGCTTTCCTTTTAGGTATGTCTCCATCCACTCTCTGTAGTTTTGTTTCATCTGCTTCTTCAGGCGTTTCTGCAGTAGGAGGGAACCGGAGACCCAGACCCACCACAGTGACCACAGTGCACACAGGGAGCAAGTGAGAGCCGGGGCGGCGAGGAGCGGGCAGGCGGCTGGGCTGGCAGGTTGCCTCTGCGCGATCCCACCCTGCGGTGCACGCTCAGCGAAGGACTAGAAGAAAGAAGATTTTTTTATGGCCATATTTTATACTGCAATTCTGAAATGTTTCATTTATCACAAACTGCAATGACTCCAGGGGGAATGGATCTAACAGTCTCTGGTGCTGTACATATATATATACATATATA
>NW_009598661.1:0-2407 GCF_000690535.1 Cariama cristata | reverse complement strand
TTGTATTATTAAAGAAGTTTTAATTTCCAGTCCTAAAGTCTCTCTCCCTTTTCTCCATCCTTTTCCCCTCCTGGGGGGAGGGAAGGGGTTAACAGAGAGCGTCTGCCACCTGTTTTAAGAGCTGGCCCAGCCTTACATGGTGACAGCTTCTAGTAAGTATTGCATCATTATTTGCTGTAGTACCAATTCTGTGCGTGTCATCTACCATGATTTTGCATTTGCTTTTTATTAATCAACAGGAGTACTATGAATAAGCAAAAAATTTCTGCTGAGGAGCTGTGGTAGAGCTTCACTGGATAAAGATGCTTAGGTTTTGGATAATCTGTCAGGTAACAACAGCTGGGTTGCTGCTGTCTGTCATTCGAGATGGGGGGAAGGGGATGGACCCAGACCTGAAGTGTTTGTATGAGAGGTGCTGCAGGCTTTCTTTGGCTCCCAAGGAACCACATGCTGCTCTGTGAGAGCCTCAAGAGAGTGAAAAATGTGTGAAGTTTTAGTCAAAGTTGCTTCATCTCATTCTTTCAGAAGTCTGTGATGTACTATGTTATTAGTAGTAGTATTAATAGCAATGTGTGCTGCATCCAGCACACTTGTTATGCTTATTATTAATAATGGATGCTGCAGGATGATAATACTATTATAAAAGGAGAAATAAAACAACAAGTTAAACAACTGTGAAAATGTTCATTGCTTCTTCCATTAATTCCATAGCTCACTGCTGGATATTGGCTGCGAACCAATGTGACAGATGGTGAATAAAAATAAGTGTCCTTTAAAAACCACCCACAGCAATATATTTCACTTTTACATTTTAAGGCCTGCATCTCTGCTCCTAGCCATGAGGTAACATGGTGTAAACACATATCTTTGTGAATAACCATAATGAAAGGAGGTCTAAATGATATTTAAAATAAAATGTATGAACATCGCTTAGAAATAAGTAAACTAATTTTTGAATTTATTTTCCAAAGTATTATGGAATTTATAGAATTTCTGTTACCTGATAGGAATAATATGAAATTTAATTAATTGTGTACTGAGAGTTCAAATGGAAATAAAGAATTGTTGAGACACTCATCTCTATGTGACCCAAAAAGTCATACCCTTCTTACAGAAGATGTAGTGCAAGGGAATATTGTTATGAAGATTGCATAAAGGAAGAAATGGACATCAAAGACTAATTCTTCTATCCTGTACCCACTCTTCACTACCATACTCTTTCTGCAATCATTGTGTAACTGGTGCTTCTACTGTCAAGTCCACTGTTGACATAAGAGTCAACTGGATTACTTTTCTCCTTTTCTAGTAATTTTCAACATTTTCTAATTTTGCAGCAGTATAAAATGTTCTAGAGTTGAGGTGTGGATACCTTTAGAATTTTCACATACTTAGGTGGAAAGATACTGTTTGTTTTAAAAATAATAAAATTTAAATCATAGTTCTGTCTTCAACCAAAACTATTCAGGAATCCACAAAGAATACAGTTAAATATTTCTGGATAAAAAGTAAACAAATTTCAAAACTTCAAATGTTCTGTTTATACACTTTTTAAAAAAATGGTTCTGATTTCCATTTCTAGACTGTGCACTGCTGATCACAACACACTGAGTTCTGCCATTCAGCCAGTTCTCAATCCGCCTCACTGTCCTCTCATCTAACCCACACTTCCTGAGCTTACTAATGAGGGTGTTATGGGTGACAGTGTCAAAAACTTTGCTGAAGTCAAGGTAGACAACATCCACTGCTCTCCCCTCATCTAGCCAGCCAGTCGTGCCACCGTAGAAAGCTATCAGATTGGTCAAGCATGACTTCCCCTTGGTGAATCCATGTTGACTACTCCTGAAAACCTTCTTTTCCTTCGCCTGCTTAGAGGTGACATCCAGAATAAGCTTTTCCATCACTTTTCCACAGATGGAGGTGAGACTGACTGGCCAGTGGTTTCCTGGGTCTTCCTTCTTGCCCTTTTTGAAGACTGGATTGATATTGGGTTTCTTCCAGTCTTCAGGCACCTCTCCTGTTCTCCATGACCTTTCAAAGATGATGGAGAGTGGCTTAGCGATAACGTCTGCCAGCTCCCTCAGCACTCACGGGTGTATCCTGTCAGGGTCCCTGGATTTGTGGGTGTCCAGTTTGCCTAAATGATCTCTAACCGGATCCTCCTCAACCAAGGGAAAGTCTTTTTTTCTTCAGACTTTCTCTCTTACCTCCAGGGTCTGGGATTCCTGAGGGCCTGTCTTAGCCGTAAAGACTGAAGCAAAGGCGGCATTCAGTACCTCCACCTTCTTGATATCCTCTGTTGCCAGGGCACCCACCTCATTCAACAGTGAGCCCACATTTTCCCTACTCTTACTTTTGCTATTGAAGAAGCACTTCTTGTTGTCTGTCCTGGTTTGGCTAAAACAGGACT
>NW_009598660.1:0-23468 GCF_000690535.1 Cariama cristata | reverse complement strand
ATAAAATAAAATAAAACAAAACAGCAAGTTGGTGTAGCTTATGTGTAATTCAGTTGCAAATGAATAACATTTTCAGGAAAAAATGAATATATCAGAGGAACCTAACATTATGCTATTGTGAAATATTTAAAGTGTTTATAAAATCGAATAGCATGATTAGAATAATAGAAGTATATAATGGAATGCAAATTCCACTAATACAGGCAAGGGCAAAAACTTGCACTGGACAGAAATTTCCAGTAGACTTGGAACTAACCTTTATTATTGTTTAAAAAATAAAAAATAAAAAAAGCTCATGAGGAATACTATGAAGTTAGTGATCTCTGCTAGGGATTCAGTTTTAATTTCCAGAAAAGCTCATGTTGGTATATGTTGTATTTGGAACATCAGAACTCTTCCATGAATTAGTTCATTTCTTTGCTTTTCATTTATTTTGGCTAAAACCAGTTCAGTGCATGGTTCTTCTAAATTTTCATTAACACTTCAAAGAAGGACAGGCAAAAGATTCACCTGTTACAAATATCTGAGTTAATAGAACTGTCTGTCTTATAAATGAGCTGTTAGTTTTGAAAAGGCTTTTAATAGCATGTGCACCTTGACAGAAACTGACTGGTATCTTATTCCACAGTCAAAGAAGGCTCACTTTGGCTTTCGTATTTCTGGGATAAAGTGGTTGGCTGATAGTCAAATTGTATACAATGGGAAAGGTATGCATGAGACTCCTTGTACACACAACTTACTTTCTTCATTGATAAATGAGTCTTCTAAAAAACATCCACTATTCATGTGTTAATCGCATGATTGGTGTTTCAAGCTTGTTGATGATCACTGGGTCACTCTGCTCCTTTGTGGGTTTCCTAGAGGAGTTCATGGCCTGGCTATGGCTTAGGACTTTACCTCCTTTGGAGCCTGTACCTAACTACTGCTATTTTGGTTAAGGGGTTGAGTGAATCCATCAGGGCAGCTGATTAATACCTGCAGTTCTTTTTATGTCCTATAGTGTTATCAGTCCAAACCCATATGGACCATAGTTCAGAACAACTCGTCCCTCATTCTTCATAATCTTGTAGTAAATTAAATAAAAGGGGAAAAATAATAAACATAACAGTATTTCAAAAAGTAATACCAGTTTCTTTATTAGTGACCCAGTTGCTTAAAGAAATGGCAGATACTCATGTGAACAAAAATCAACTCATAATGTTCTCATATGAAGAATCAGTATGCAAAAGTGCAATCAGAACACTGCTTTTGTGCTTCTGCATATAATACTACTTTCCATAGGAGCAGGAAAATAATCTTACAAAATACCCTTGGGATTTATTGCAAATAAAACACAAAAGGTCTCGATGGTGCCTTTCAGTATAGTTCTAACTGAAAGACCAGCTAGCTAGTATTTTGGAGATGCTTTCAAGACATTTTGATTTTTGCTGATTCTGTCAAATGGCCTTTCTGCAAAGCAGCCCGATTGTACTTGCAACTAAGGCTGATATAGAAGTTTCCTTCAAAATATTTTTGACAGATATTGTAAAGCAGAAATCTTCCATATTCATATTTTTCTTGCTGATTTATCACTATATCTAATCATGGATTAATCTGAAGATTAGCCACCACAGGTGACCAAGTGGGTTACTTAGGAGAGTTTTCATTCAGAAGCTTGCGTAAGTAACAAAAAAGTGTCAATTTCAAAGCTAAAAAGGCATAATGTTAATAACTGCTCTGATACTCCTCATGATTTCTGGATACCAACACACTTCTTACTGTCTGCAGCCTCTGGCTTTCTGTGGTTTTGTGTGCCTGGTACAGCTTATCCCTTTCTTTCTGCCCACCTAGAGGACAGATTCTTTATCAGATCATTGTGTTTTGAAATACCAGGTTTATTTTGTAGAAACTTTCCTATTAGAAGAGCTAGGGCTGAAAAGACATAAATCTAGTCGTTGTTAATGGATTTTATTTAATTTGGGAAGGGTTGCTTGCTTGTTCGTTTGTTTCACAGATTCATGTAATAATTTAGCTTGGAAGCAATCTCAAAAAGTAACTGATGGTCATTTAGCCTTCTCCACTTTGGCCTGAAGCCAACCAGTTGTCTTAGCCTCTCCTCATGGGTAATATACTCCAGGTCCCTTATTGTCCCAGTGGCAGTCCACTAGACTCATTCTTGTCTGTTAATGCCTGTCTTGTACTGTAGGATCCAAAACTGGACACAGTACTCCATGTGTGGTCTCACAAGTGTTGAATAGAGATGAATAGTAACTTCCCCCAACCTACTGGCTAAACTTGTGCTACTATGACCCACTATGCAGTTAACTTTCATGCCTAGAAGGGCACATTGCTGACTCATATTCAACTGCTTGTCAACCAGGACACTTAGGCACATTCTACAAAGTTCCTTTCCTGCCAGTTGGCCCTTAGCTTCTACTACTGTGTGGAATTCTTTGCATTTGTTGAATTTCATGAGGTTTTTTCCAACCCATTTCTCCAGTCTGCTGAGCTCCCTTTTATTGGTAGCCATCCACAGTATATTGACCATTCCTTCCCAATTAGGTGTCTCCTGTGAACTTGCTGAAATTGTGTTCTGATTTGACACCCAGTTTAATAACAAAAATATGAAACAGCATTAACCTTTGAGGAATGTTGTTTATAGCTGACTGCCAGGCACACTCTGAACTTTTGTACATTACTCTTTGACCTTGCATTCATTTTAATATCGAAAAGGGAAACTTTCTACAATCTCAGGGAAATACTGAAAATCTCCTCTGACTTTACTTTTTAACATTCATGTCTTCCAAAGAAACCATTTGCAACAAAAGATATGTCAGATTTACACTGTTTATATATAATAAAGATACTGAACAGAGAACTTTCACAAAGAGTAGGCAAGGCCTACTGACTAATTAATCAGGGTTTGCATGGACCCTCCATCCCTGGGTGGATTCTACTTTGTACAATAAAATGAAGCATTCTAGATACTTGTTAGTTTCTAGTAGCAACATTAAATCCTGAACAAACTCAACTTAACTGCAGTGTTGACTGTTTCCTTGAGAACATTCTTTCAGAAGCAAAGAAATTTTAAAGAAGGTCTGATATTAATTGTGTTTATGAAGGAATAACTCATTTCACTAGTGAGTTCTTTCATGTGTTTGTTTTCAGTTGAGTCAGTTCATCTAATAAAAAAAGTGTGTCTCCCTAGAAATCTTAGTTAAAAGTAGTCAAACTGCTTGAATGGACAGATAGGACTGAGTAGGAAAAAAAAATTCCAATCTGGATGTCTCTATCTATCTCAGTACATGATCTCTGACAACAGAAGACTTGGGAGGAAAATACAAGAACTCTGCAGTAGACAGATATGGGATAATCTATCCTATCTACATTTTCTCTTGATACATCATAGTCAGGATTGAGCTTACAGTTTGAAGCATGAAGTTCAATATCTCATCGTATGACATTACTCAAAAACTGTGGTGGTGAGAGTTCTGTAGTGCACCCACAGTATATGAAATATAATTTATTTCTCTGTAAGTATTTGAACTTCATTTTAACTGAATGCTCCATTATGTGTCTGAAGGTATGAAGTACATCTGCAGAACATGTTCTCCGGACCACTCATTTAAGTATTTTAATCAAGTCCTTATTTTTTTCTAGATGAGTATTCCAATATTTTTGCTCTTTCTTCACAGAAAGTGGTTTTTTTTTAAGTCACTTACACTTTCTGAACTGTTCACACAGTATTTTCTTGAGATACAAAGGTCAGACTGCATGAATATTCCGGGTAAGATTTTAACTGTTAATTTATTTAAAATCACTATAAAACTTTTGGGGTTGTTCTTTATGTTATTCTCTATGTAATCTAATATCCTGTTGAAGGAGTCTTTTCCTGTTACAGTCATATTAAGACCGGCTTCTCTGTTGTTTGTAGCAAAAAACTTATTTTTATAACTTTGTCACCTAATAATGGAGAAAATAGAAGTTACTAGTGACTGAAGTATGCAGCTGATGACAGATTCTTGAATCCTGATCTGGATAAGAAACAGTCTTTCAAAAGCAGTGTTGCTACTGACAATGAACCAAAACTGAATACCAAAAGTCAAGAAAACCGTAAGTGGAAATATGGTGGTAAGTATTCTATAAAGATATAACCTTTATTATATACTCTGCGTTAGGAGTGTACTTTCTCCCTCACTTAGACCAAGTCCAGCAGGAGAGGATCCTTTTTACTCTAAGTCAGGAAAAATCCCTTAGCTTTCCTCCTTTTTAAGTTCAATGTAAGGAAAAGTAAGAAAGACAAATTAGAGTATGCATGCTTCAGATAAATATCATAGGGGTTAGGAACGGACTAGGGGTAATTTAAGCAGATTTCTTGGAATGCTACTCTTTCAAGCAAGTAGTCCCTCACATTTCCAGGATAATTTCCTTAGGGAATCTGGTTTTAGGTTTAGAGCAGTTTAACTGTTTTCTTTACTAATCACAGGAGAACATGCAGAACACTTTCTATTCTGTGCTTCTTTTCCTTACTGAGGATCTGTGTTGTCTTCACTGTCACAGTGCCCATTCACTTGTATTATTGGAAAGGTAAGGATTAGTGCTAATCAAATGGTTTTATTCTATCCAGGCAAGAATAAAATTTAAGTAGAATATTAGGTTATCATTGCACAATTTATCTTTTTTTTTTTCTTTTGAATCAAGGATGGATCTAAATTACATATTTGAATTTAAACTCTTCAACCTCTAAAATTAAATAAATTAATATTTGAAGAATTATCTGAATAGTGCTGCAAAAGGTTCTTTTTGTTACCTGAAGCCCAAGAACTAACCAAGTAACTAGATGGGAACTTACAGATGAAAAAAAAAACACGTCAGTTTAAAAAAAGAGTATTAGTGGAATATCTACATGTTTCTATATGGGAAGAAAAAAAACAGGAGCAGCACAACTTTAATCGATTTTATTATAATGGTAAAAAAATGAACATCTATATAAGACTTGGCCAAAGTCAAAGCAGTAGATCTACTATAAGAAAGGAAAGACAGCAAAAGCAAACATGGCAAACAGATATTGAACGTGACTGTTGTGTTTGTGCAACACTGAACGGGGTTTGAACTGCTTCAGATGTGTGAAATAGACCTAATGGATAAAGACGTTCCTGTAAATTACTAGGTAAGTTCAGGATAAAAGAGTAATCCTGCTATCTCATAAAGATACATAGCAAAATCAGACCTTACATAGTGAAGTATCATAGGGTACAAAATAAACAACGGAACAGGGAAAACCAACTACTTATCTCTTCATAACAAGTCAGAACAAGCTAACAGTAAAATTAAGATGCAATATGGTTCAGGAAATAACGAGACCCTGAGATATTAAAAAGACTGTAACAGAATTGATAAAAATGTATTTTCATTATTTATTTAATATCTATTTTTTATATCATGGATTAACTTGGTGATTTCATAGCTTTATTTTGACAAAATTGTTTGAAGGGTAAAAACAGAATACAAGCTTTTATACAAGACAATACAATCTGTAAGTTTCTCAAAGATTTTTCTTTTTAATGAAGTTTAAGGATGGGTTGGAAATTAAAGTGGACAACAGATGCTCTTTATTAACCCTTTCCTTCCCCAGAAGTAGAAAAGGGAGACTTACGGTTTGGAAAATTAAAACAACTTTAATAAAACAATAGAAATGAAAAAAGAGTGTAGTAATGTTAATACTAATAATACTAATAATGGAAATAATAGAATTATACAAAACCAATATTGAGCTTCCCAATGATGATCACAGAATTGCCTGCTTGCACCACTGATGTGTCAGGGTGGGTGCCGGGATGTCCCACACTGGACTCAGCAGCAGATGGGAAATGGATTCAGGAATACTAGAATTGGGATTGGAGGCAGCAGAACGAGCAGGGTCCCACAGTGATGCTGGTCATGAAAGAAGGGTTGACCCCTGTGATCCCTTATCTTTATACTGAGTATGGTGTGTATAGGATGGAATACCTTGTTGGTCAGTTTTTGGTCACCTGTCCTGTCCCCACTTTTCTGCAGGTGTGACCCTTTTACACCTTTTCACTTGTTGAACATAAGAGAGCCAACAGTCACCTTGGTTCCCACAGGGATGAGTATAAGTATGGGTCTTTCTGCATACCAGTCCTACTGCTACCTTGGTAACAACTATAAATATAAAGCGTTAATAATTCTACAAGCAGACGCCGTCTAAAAAACATGTAGTCAGCTTCAGAAAGTACAGTTACTTAGAAGAAACTTAACTGCAGTAAAATCTACTGAAAGGAGAATTGGTCCTGTTATAGTCAAAACCAGGACATGAAGTGATCAAAAATTGTTTTTTCTGCTTCTCAGTTGGACAATTACCAAGAACTAGGACGAAAGCCTTTATATCTTGATATTGGGCTTAGCCACTCTGACAGGTTAGGCCATGAACTGAATAAGTCTGAAATGATATGATTATTCTTAGGAACTGTGATTAAATATTGCAGGTTCCAAACAGGCTTGGACACAAGGTCTTTGTACAGTTTCTAAGTAAGTGGTTTTTCACACTTCAACTGTAGAAAATTAGGTTCCCTATTCCTTTGTAATATTTTCTTCCACTTTAATTGACATTATTTTGTCTATAGGGTTGTTTGCTTTTTTTTATCTAGCCTTTCCTCTGTTAATTCAATACAGCTAAATTATTGATGACTTTATCTTTCTTACTCATCTTCTGAAATGGTATCAGAGAACAGTAATGTCCAAGTGAATTAACTATGGTCAGCTTAATTTTGAAAGGTTGCAGAACTCTCCTTCAACTCTATTTCAGGAATTAAGACAAAACTCTCTGATTCACTTTAGTTAACTGTTGACTACTCAGACAAAGCCTGTACCAGAGAAAGGGAAAACTAGAAAGTATTGATAAATTGTACAACCAGAGCTCAACTGAAAAGGGTCATTCTCATACTTAGATACCTTCTGAAATACCTTCGTATATTTTGTTAAATTGCTGTTTCACGTATTTTCTCAGATGCTTAGTGTTGCACCACAGAGTCAGATGTCTAACACACTTCACTTGCAGTAGCAATGTTGGTTGTTTTTTATGGGACTTCTACTTTTGTCAGGGACACTTGTGTCCTACCAAAATGCAAAGCACTATGGTTACTTTGTTCCCTAAGAGCACTTACAAGATTTTGAGTTGCAGCAGTCTGTCACTCTGTAAATGGCTGTAAATGAACCACATGGCTAACATTGACATCTACTAAAAAGGCAAATCCACTATAAGGCCTGTGATAGATTTAGTATCTGTCTAAATTCATGCTTAATTTAAAGGAGATCTGCAGATTTTTTTTTGATTTTTTTTTTTTTTTTGGTTAGGCAATAGAGAGCTATTCATGGAGATAGTTTCATGTACCTTGACTGACAACTGTGGAACTGAAATCCTTCTGTTTGCCTGTATGCAAGGATTGACATGAAAAGGTATGTTTAACCTGACCAAGTTTTCTACACAGCAATAGAAAGATTAGTTCTGTGAGACAGGCAGTACCTCAGCAGCCTATAAATTGCTCTTTCTGGAATTTTTCCCCAAACCCTTAAACATATAGATATTTTGATAGCGTTGATCACTTGGCTAGGTTTGAACAAACAGGAGCCTATAACCCAGAAATGAAAGGTATATGCTTTCTATCTTAATCAGCCACTTTCGGGAGAAATACTTTATTTTTTTTTCCTCACATTCTGTTGAACAGCAAGATTCCCGTCAAAATTGCAATTGTGAAAATGCTAATGGCCACAGTCTGAAGTCCCCTCTGACTTCTCTTCTGAAACCTGGACTGGCTCAGGATTTCTGCAGGCAACTCGTAGAGTACATTTGCCTTTACGACTGTGAACATCTAAGAAATGGCCATACATTTATTTAATTTGAATGGCACCATTTTGTTTATATATGCCACTGTTAAAAAGGTTAGAAATGGTTCTCTGGAAACAGAGGCAGCATGTTTATCCAAGTCAGTTAGCCAGTGGACACTTTAAAGGAAGGGAAGTGATCAAGGATCCTCCACCCTAGACTTCTCAATCGGTCTCCATGGCAGCAAAATAGGGTAAATCCTTACAGGAATCTCACTCATTCAATGCTAAACCTATTAATAGCTACATCTCAGTGGCAAAAGACTTGTTATTTGAAATAGAACATGTTTTACTCTCAGGGTGGAATCCTTTGTAGCACTAAAAGAAATGTACATCAGTGTATAAAGGCATTAAGATACTCTTTAAAATGTCACCCTCTCAATCATTATCCCAGGAAATGAAGCACATAGTTTCAAAGGGAAAGAAAAAATTAAAAAGAGAGTGAGAGGAGAGGGTGCTCTTCTTTCACTCTCTAGGAAGGAGTGAGTGCAGAGGCAAACTTCCAAGAACTATGGAAGAATGGTTCATGTAAGAAAGGAAGTAAGCCAGTGCCGTGGAAGTGACCCATTGCTGCCCTACCAAGTAGTTTGTGTGAGAGGAAATATTCATTCTTTTCCTGTGGTGAAGCATAGGTAGGTCATTCTGTGCAAAACTTAATACCCCATTCAGATACAAAACATTGGTTTATTGTTCTAGACAAATAATATGAACTAGTAAACTTTATGTCTTGGTGAATAACTATATGAAGTCATTCCTTATGCATTATTTAACATTGATCAAGTCACCATGAACACCATACTCCCTTTGTCACCACAATTGTACCTGTGTGTATGCTACTTTCCTTAGAGGGGAAGATGCAATACTGGTTACAAATCAATGCCCAGTGTCAAAAAAAACCCAAAACAGTTGGTTGAAATCCACTTAGCTCAAAACAGTTGCTTGAAATCCACTTAGCTCATACTGTGAAACAGATAAGCTTGCATAAACGCCAATGAACATAAAACATTTTTGGTTTACATGCGAATACGGCAAAATGTGGGCAGACACGCATTAACCTTTTTGTGCTGATTGGGGCCGTGGTAGCTTGTTATATAATTACAACAAATACAGATAAACAGTCTGGGAATAAATTAGATAAATTGGCTAGGAACCAATGCAAAAAGACAAGGTAAGAAAACCGTTAAGAAAAATTATAAAAACAACTCCAAGCAAACTCAAATCCAGGAGGAAGAATCCTTCACTATTAAGAACATATTCTTCCCAGAAAAGACCTCAGGATACTGATGATAGGTCACAAAATCCTTTTTTTTTTTTTTCTTGAAGTAGATTGAAACCATTTACTTCAGGATCTGGAAGAACAGTGTATAGGAAAGAGCAGTATAACTCCAGAGAAAAGATTGTTTTGATTAGACTGTTAAAATTTAAATTAGACTAACAACAAATCCTTAGTTACATATTAAAGATGTGCTGTCTTTTCTCCTGACAATATTCTGATCATAAACTTATTTCAGGGTAAAGTATTTGGAAGTGCTAAATATCAAAAACATTTCAGAATATTTGCTCTCCCCCCCAAAAAAAATGAAAGAAGGTATGATGACCTTTAAAATACCTCCAGTACTCAATTTTAACTCCCTCCTTGATATTTATGGGCAATATTGCTGTATGATTAAATGGATGTAAATGGTTAAAGAATAAAATTAAGCTGGAAACTGGGAAAAGATTTCAAACTGTAAGACTGAAGTCCGTAAGTTTTCTAAATAGGGTGGTTAGGACAAGGAGCTAAAACTTTTTAAGATTGTTCCCAATAAATTTATCAAATAGATTGTTTGTCAATACAGAAGTAATGCTGTAGGTAGTATTTTCAGCCTGTAATGAGTCCTTAGATGTTTGATTTTTGTTAACTCTGAGGGCATAATGAAAGAAGTGCTAAATTATGTTTATCTCGTTTTTATAATACATTTCTACTTATAACACTATGCTTCAGGATCTCCAAAACTAACTGCCAGGGAAATTAAGGATTTCCCTCTCCGCCCACACTCCCATCCTCCATGCACAGCTTCTGTGGGGAAAATAAAAAGAGGAAAAATTGTCTTTTGAAGTATTAGAGTTTTCTACAGCTAAAGCCAAGAGAAGCTGTGTTAATTATCCCAGTGGAATTACACTTCTCCTGTTCTTTATTAAGTGTGCTTTGCTTATTTAGCTTTGAATGAGATTACCAGAAAGGCAGTAAGGAACAAATTTTATCCAGTTTTAGTTGTTAAGAAAATAGCTGTGTTTTCATTCTGTGATTTACCTTTCTCTATATCACAGAATGTAGTCTACTTCCAAGGATCTTTTGGGAATTTATAGGAATGAAGAACAAGGAAGATGTTTTTAATGTGTTCTAGCTTTTGCTATAAAACTGGAATTTTTCCAGAAAGAATGGAGGAAGTCCTTGTTGACTTCAAAAAGAAAATTCTTAATGAGCCTGAATGGGAAACCCTGGCTGCTCTGTGCTGCCATGTTTTCTTGGTGCACGATTTACAAATGTAATTACTAACGGAAGTTACTCGTGTAAAGTAACAATCTGTGGCACACACATGTTCGGCTCAGACCCAAACAATTTAAAACACCTTATGAATATAAACAACAGCTAAAACTGCCTGGCACTATTCCTTAGGCTTCAGAGCAAGAGTTCACCTTTTCTTTGTCAGGCAGCAGTAAGCATCATCCTGCTGTTTGATCACTGTTTACATGGTTGGATGCTGTAATGGTGTTTTTGTTTCTCCTTCATTCTGTGGTTTATCCACTAGAACCAAGTAACAGAGGTAAGGTGATAGGATAGATAAACCATTCCTTTCCCTCGATGTTCTTCAAAACCGTTTTCAGCAGAAATTTTTTTGGAGGGATCAGTTACTTCTACAGCCAAATGTGTGCTAAACAGCACAGATATATCTGTCTAATGCCTTTTATTTTTCAAAAGATGTACAAAAAATTGGGTTTTTTAATTGTAGTAAGGTTGTTAGAAAAATAATCCCTCTGAAGTGCTGAACTGAAACCCTAGAAATGAATACTGCAGTATTTGATGGAAAATTTGGATTTAAGTATCAATCCAGTGCTGCATTTATCAGAAATTGTAATGCTTTTACATACCTATATTTAGCTTAGATCATTTTCATTCTCTCAGAAAGAGTTGCTTGAATAGCTCAAGTCTATTCACACAAAGCGACAGCCAGCGATTGTTACAATTAAGACTGTTCTAGTAACATGCAGATACTTATGGCAAAGCTTATATAAAAATGCCCAGTAAAAAACAGACTGAGATGAATATATTTAATTGCACAGGGCTCTAAAGACTTAGTGTGAATCCATCTCTTTCTCTTTGTACCAAACAGCTACTAAAAGTCCTGGATGCTGCTGTTGCTTATCTGCAAGCTGTTCTGGTAGTTTCCAAATTCTTGTGCTTCCCAACTCTGTTTCTAATGTGCATAATAATGGAGTCCAATGAAATTGCTACCTTTTCAAAACATTGAGTTTGAAATGGAACCCTCTTTGTTCAATGTGTTACACCCCCATTCCCATACCTACAAGCAGCATGGATATGTAATTGTAGTTTTCACTATACTTTATTTTTTCATGTAAAGGTTCATTTGTGAGCCTTGAAAGATATTCATGTGGATTCCCCTGTCTTCATACTTTAGTGCCTCAAATTACCACACTTTGCAGTGTATCTTTCCAGTTCTCAGTTTTGTAGTTATTGTTCTCTTCTTTCTATGTAGACTTTTACAAAGCTTCATTCACAGAACCAAGTCCACTTTACATGTGTGCCTAGTGATTTTGTATGACGGTCAGAAAAAAACAAAGACAGTAAAAGTAAGGCAAAAAATTCTCCTTCATGAAATTAATGTAAGGATTTTTTTTAATTTGAATTTGATTACAATGAGTTTATCTCCCTGTCTCTACTTTGTTTTTTCAACTCGATTTCAGAATTATTCTGAAATCTGAAAATAAACCTCTTTACAGACTTTCTGCTCTCTGTATGGTGCTGCTTCCTGTCTGAAAATAAAAAGTTCCTGTGAAACAGTTAAAGGTTTCATGACTGGAAAACTGGAAGATAACTATTCATGAAAGTTTGCTTGTCATCAAAACTGTATTGTTAGTTAATTTTAAAGTTTATTCACAAATCTCTGCAAGACACCCAAGTTCTGAATTTGTGAACCATGAAACTACTTGTATATTTTGTAGTTTTGAGTTGCACTATCGCCATTTTGATGGTGTTTATTAGGAACAATCACATGAGGGAAAACATGCACTAGGCACTAAATCTAAAGATAACAGTGTTTACAATGAACAAATAATTTTCATCTGATCAACTTTTTCATTGCTATGTCAATTTAATGTAGTAATCATTGTGAATGAAAGTCCAGTTTTCTCAAATTCTTTGTTAAATTGAGGAAAATTTATGGCTTAGATTAATCTTTTAGTCAATTTATCGTCTCCATATCTTATGTATTAGTACAGCGGCTGCCCAGGAAAATACTGCCCCAAATCCATTTCATGTGGCAAATTAAGCAGAAAGAAAAAGAATAGCAAATGAACAATCTGATGATCTGATGCCCAGTTTTTTAGCTGTGGTATCATACGTAAAAAAGAGCCCTTTAGATAGTAATTATCGAATAAAATGTCTACGATTTATGAAAAGCTAGTATAATTGTAGTTAAAACCTTGACATGCCACAGCTCACCAAAGAACTTCAGTAACAGGTATAAATCCAAACAGTATGACTGGGACTCTTAAGTAAGACAAGGTGCTCAGAAAGATCATCTTCAATCAGGGTTGTTTTTTCTCTTAGGGCTAAAAGACTCATCACTAGTAATGTTTCATGAATAGGTCAAACTAATTCTTCACCTCTAGTGAATAATCTTAAAGGAGGGGAAATTACTGAAAATGGCATAAATCATTCAAATTTCCATCTAAAACTTAAACCAGACACAAACTAATTAGTTCAAATGGTCAATGAGAAACAAAAATCCTTATTTCAGTATTTTTAGCCATTAAAATAACATTTACAATGTTCCAGATAAATCAGAATGTTTGTTTTTTGTTTTTTGTTTTTTGTTTTTTTTTTTCCCCCAGTTTTAAAGGCTATACTTTCCTAACTAACAATAGACAATTTTCATCTAGGTATAGTATTCAGGCAAGATGTTCATGCTTTTTTCCTGTATCCAGCATAAATTTAGAGTCACTTTCTCTGTTTCTTTTATTTTAAACCAACCTATTTTAAGATTTCCCCCAAACTGGTCACAAACTTTGATCATATATTGACAGTGCTACATCTAAAAAACAGTTACCTACATCTAATCTAAAACAATTATTTATCGAGTTGTCATTAAAATGTCAGCCAAAACACTTAACAGCTTGAACTCATTATGTACTAACATTAACCATCTAATAGTTAGGCATTTTGCTTACTAAACTCCCTAATAATAAAGGTATAGGGAGATACAACTCATGTCATGACTTAGGTGTTTATATTTCTCCACTGATTATAAAGGAAAGAAAATATGCAAAATAGTTTAGAACTTTTGATAGGTAATGCTAGGTAAGATGAATCCTTTTTCCATTAGCTACTATTTTTCCAGAAATTTCTTTGTAAGAAACTTATTACATTGGATCTGACTTTGTACTTCCTACTTCCCCTACACAGGGAATTTGCACATTGATTTAAAAAGGTAACTAGCCTTTCCTACAACCTATCTACACCAAAGTATAAACTACTTCACAAAACAATCTAGAATGAGTAAAAAGATGCTGCAGCGGCTATTTCCAGTGGAGTTACACCTGCTTCACATATCAAGCCACAGTTAATTTTTTTTAAAAAAAAAATAATTTGGATACATATTAGCAATTTCAGAATACGCCAAGCAGCTTGGAAAACTTCTTGGAGCCAAACAGGCTAATGCCTAAATGAAGACTTACATAGTGCTCTCAGTGTGGTACTAATTAGTGCTACCTCGAGAATCGCCCATATACACCTATTGTAGTTTTGTCTGATGCTACACAGCCTGGCAAGCATTACAGTTCTTTCAGAATGACTTGAATGATGTCTATCCTGCATTTTTCAGTACAGAAATGCCCATAGGCACATGTAGAATTTAAAAAAAATAAGGAAGCTGGATTGGAGGTGTGAGAGGGGTGAGTTCAGAAGCCTTCAAAACAAATTAATTCATCAGTTTCTGTTCTGAAAGACTGTGCAGTCTCATTATGATGTTCTGTCAGTTAGGGATCTTGCTCTATGGAAAACACTATTTATATTTAAGTCATTATTATCCTTTCCAAAGTCTTTCCCAGGCAAAGGTACTGCAACACTTCAGATACCCTCAGGGATCTTCAACTCAAGCAAGATTTTCAGACACTAAGAAAGATTTTACATGTCTAACGGAAGTATATTGTAAAGATTTTAAATACAATACTAAGAGACTTCAAAAGAATTCCCACCAAGTGAGGTTTGGCAATGCTAGGTCAGTCAAACAAAACTAAAGAAAGCTGGAATTTTAACTTTAACTCTGGGTGCTCTTGCTTTTGCCTATTTTTCTTGGAACTTTAATATTATTTCTATCCTATGATTTAGTTTATTTATCTTTTTTAGACTGCACGTAATGAAAAGCATTTGGACCTGAAATCTTATCAACATGTCCAGTAAAGTGTTATTAAATTCTGCATATTTTAAATATCTAATTGTTTAAGAAAATTATGTGCTTTCAAATATTTAAATATGAATGGATAAAAATATACTTTTGAAGATTAAGGCAAACTGTTAGACATTGGAATTATTTTTGCATAATAAACTACTGGTCCACCTGTACAAAACATTCCATTTTGGTTATTGTCTAGTTGTAAAAATACTTCTGAAACTTGCCTGAGAAACTAATGTTGTTTATTAAGCTTCTTTGTGGTGCGATAACCATGTGATAAACCGTAAGCAATTTAACTAAACTATATTTTTTGTTTTAACAGATGAAAATATGAAATCTAAAGGAAATCTGAACAAGTTAAATCCACTGTAAAATCATTAAAGTCACATTAAGGTCACTGGAACTATGACTAGATGTATGAATTCAACTCAAAAAAGCTTACTTGTTCTAACTCATAGTTGGTCGCAAAGCAAAATGAAGCTCCTCAGTGAAAAAAAAGTGGTCAAATATTGACCTAAATATGTAGGTAATAATGTGTTCAGACTAGATCCATTTGTAAAACATGAAGAAAAAGAATAAAGCTGGTTGAACACTTTTTTAACTGAAAGTTTTTTAGGGTCCAAAATCAAAATATTTTTCCAAAGTAGCTGTGCTCCAAACCCACCTTCCTAGACCTTAACCTTTAATTCTGGAAAAAAAAAAAAAAAGGTTTTCAAAGTTATGTGAATCTATCTTTGATGTCAACTGCCTTAAACAAATTACTGATTCTAGCTTACTGCAGACAAAATATGTCTCAGAGACTGAGATAACTATCTAGAGATAAAGAATTGATGTTCAAGAACAGGAAATCCCCACTTATATTGAACTAGTACATAAATGTATGAAAATAGTTAGGACTCTTTAAAGTCCACAAAAGATTACAGTGCTCACTCTGTAATGTCATTCTGGGAATTTCCTAGATAAAAGTGGGTGAAAAATTTAATGATTAAATCACAATACTGAGATATCTAACCTGACTTTCTTTAATATGTGGTGTAAGAAATACATAGGTGCTTTAATTTACTTATCTTAAAATAATATGTATTATTAATTCTTATTCTCAGGACAGTATTATAAAGGTGATTTAATGATCTCGTCATGCTATGCATCATAATTATTACTTTACCAAATAATTGTATTAAATATAACAATGACAAAGCAATTAATTTTTGTTGGTGTTCGGAACCTTTTCATTGTCTCTGCCAATACTGTTCCAGAAAGATTTTCTATGCCTGAGCATACTGAGATTCCCTGAAATGAGATTGACAGTGGATATTCAGACAAAACTTTTCAGAGATCAGTGACACATTAAATCACCATCTTTATCCTCAGGTATTTATTGACCCCATATATTATTGAAATTACAACCAAGAGGAAAAAATCATCAGAAAAAGAATAGTTTCTGTGTTCTTCTTCCCCCTTCACTGCCCACTGTGGAAATTACTGTAGGGTTTTTTTATATAGTTTTCCTCTCCTGGTTTGTTAGAGGTGCTATGTTAAATACTTTACATTCCTTTCCTTTATACTAGACAAATTTTTTCCACAATAAACCAAGGGAGGAAAATAGACCTCCCTTCATCACTACATTTAAATCTTTCTTGCTTAAGTAACAAGAGAAAGAAAAGTCGATTCTGTTAATAGAGGGTAATACCACAACCATATTTAGCAGGGATGTTCCCAGAGACATCTAAGCTGGGGTGGGTGTCCTGGTTTGGCTAAAACAGGGCTATTTCTCCTTTCAGGAGCTTTTCTTTCAGTTGTTTCTTCTAAGTAACTGCACTTTCTGAAAGTGCAGCTACATGTTTTTCAGACACTGTCTACTTTACAGACTTGATAACGCTTGATGCTTATAGTTGCTACTAAAGTATCAATAGGATTGGTACGCAGAAAGACCCATGTTTATACTCACCCCTATGAGAACCAAGGACACTGCTGACCTTCTTTTGTTAAACAAGTAAAAAGTTGTAAAAGGGTTGCACCTGCGGAAGAGTGTGGATGGGACAGGTGACTAAAAACTGATCAATGAAATATTCCATCCCATCCACGTCATTCTCAGTATAAAGCTAAGGGATCATGGGAGTCAGTCTGCTTTCATGGCCAGCATCCCTGGGGGACCCTTCTCATTCTCCTGCCTCTGATTCCAATCCATGCATTCCTGAATCCAGTTGTGGAGTCCGGTCCAGGACATCCAGGTGCCTGCCCTGCGTGGCAGCAGCACGGGCCCATTGTGGCCTGACATTCCCTGACCATAGTGGGAAGCTCAGTATTGATTTTTTATAGTTTTCCTTTTATTTCCGTTATTAGTAATATTAGTATTAATATCATTATACTATTTTTCGTTATCATTGTATTATTAAAGTAGTTTTAATTTCCAATCCGTAAGTCTCTCTCCCTTTTCTCTGTACCTATCCCTCCCAGGGAAAGCAGGGGTTAACAGAGAGCATCTGCAGCCCGTTTTAAGAGCCGGCCCAGCCTTACACGGTGGCAGTGGGTAATGCAGGTTGAAGAGACTCATTCCTTTCCCATGACTGCATGACACTGACAAATCATAACCATTCAGTGATTGGGAATGTTACATACAGGCTTCTGTCATTCACAGATGATAAGCTTTAAAGTTTTATTTAGTCCTGAAATCGTGAGGATGCATGTTTTATTTTATCTCATTTTTCTTAGTACTGTACTAAATCGCTTACCTTTTCCTTAAAAGAGATCCTACACCTCCAACACACTGACAGTGCCTCTGAATCTCTGTTTTCAGTAACTTTTACTCAAATTCTGATTTCTGCACAAAAATATTCACTTTTATTCTCTTCGTCTGTCTTTTTTTGTAGAAATTATATATATTAGATCAGAGGACAGAGGACAGTAGGCAGTTTTAATGCTGCCCAGGGTAATACACTCTGAGTCATTTAATGAAATAGCAGCCATGTGGAGCATCTCAATGAACATCATGGCCACATCCACCCCTCTACAAGGCTTTCTAATTATGATCCTCATCCTCTTGAGTGAACCTTTTATGTTCCATAGTGGCGCAGTATAATGATGGTTTCTACTTCTATTCAGTACTGTTTAAGAACAAATCTGACAAAATTTTAATGTAAGGACGACGTATTTAATTTTCATTGAAGAAAAATTATTCAATACCTTTAAATGTGATGCTAATTCTCCAACTATGGAACAATGAAATGCCATTCCATAAAGACAAGAATACAACTTAATATGATAAAAAGGTTTAGATAACAAGCTCTTCAACTCACACTTCAAGTTCTATAATCTTACTACCATGCAATCAAACCTAGCCTTTCAGTCTGTAAACTAGTTAGGGTTTTGTAATGCAGATGAAGTTTTACAGACTTTCAGTGGAACCCTTCTCAAGCAAGTGTAAACAGTTTCTCATTCCTTGCTTCTCTTCCCAGCAAGCTGAACTTTGAGGACCAGCAGAGGAAATCCTGAATTTCTTTATAGACTCTTAGAACATGAGGTATGTGAAAGTGGGACTCACTCTAATTTTTGCTATCTAAAAGTGAGGTACCTATTCTTACTCTAGTAATATAACCTCCCCTTGTAATCAGTGGAAACCAATAGATGTTTCCATGGGTTTATCTATGCTATTCTAAGAAAGAAATCTGTGAAAGCCTTTGAGTTTCCTCTTGTAAAGCCATGCCAAAATCTTACCTCAAATCTGTTTGAAGAATAAATTTATACTTGTATTCCATTTTATTCATCATTATTTATGTTTAAGTAACCTCTAGTGCTTATTTATGGTCCTGAATAAGAAATAGTATCTTCTTTAGGTGGTAATTTTTTTACGAAAATTTTACATGGTATACATAGATACAGTTTAACCACTGACAATAGTTTCCCAATATGCTGATCTCTCTTCATGCACAGTAAAATATACATTACAATTCACGTACTTCATTAGAAATGAACAGGAAAATAACTTTTTTCCTCTCTTCTGAAAACTGTTTTTAATAAAATGTGAATTATTTTACTTATAATCTGTTTCAGAACAGGCATTTTAGACCACATTCATAACAAGTTATTCCAGAGGGGCAGATCCCATACCTTCCTTATAACAACAAGACTGAATAATAGCTACAGGTTTTCATTAGTGGGTCAAAACACATTGATCAGGTCACTGTCTTTTCTGCATTTGACACAGAAATAACAGCACTGAGAATAGCATTAATTTGGCTAAAGTGGGTGTATTCAGTGACAGAACAAGAAAATGTGTTTTCCCTGAATCTCATTCAAAATCTCTAAGCCAGGCTGTTTCTAATCTAGTGATTTAGAATCAGAAGGAACATGTAACACATTCACAAATACCATTAGATTGTATGTCTTACTGGTTAAATATTTCTTTGTAAAATAGTGCTCATTTTTTGTTGAAAATTTCCCATAATACACAGCTAAGTGGCCAACATAAAAAAGTGTGAATCACATTTTACAAATTATATTTATTTCAAACTATCCTCTACTTTTAAGTATTGTTATTTTCATGTAAGTAAAGTTTTCCTCATTTAACCAGCTTAGTGAAAACTTTCAAGAGGGTAATTATGCTTATGTTGTGTAATAATACCTGAGATTTCAAAATGTGTTTTGTTATAGATCAAAATTAACCATAAACATTTCCCTAAGTGAAATGGATATGCATAGGTGTTCCTGAGTGTATAAGAAGTTTATGTTCAAAGATCAAAGACACCCAAATCATACCTGAAACTTTCACACCAGACCTCTCCAAATCAGGCTGAGCTCAGATTTGGACTACCACTGTAGGGTCATGTCCAGGTATTGAAAGTAGTAGTAAAAAATCCTTTAAAAAAAAGGACTGAAGTCCTGGGAATCTACATCTGGTGGTATATATTCATTAAGAAAGACAAGATAAAAACCCCACATTTCACATTTTCGCTTTTATAAATATTTCATTTCTGGAGGATCTGATATATCTAAACATCCAGATGCTTCCCAACACCAATAACTTGTTGGAAAGTAACTAAGTTGTCTTTTATTTCCAACTCATCCATCTCAGTTCAGTACAAATGCAGAAATACCCCTAACTATATCACCCAAGACTGGTGGATTTTCTGCACCATTTTATCTAAAAACTCAGATGCAGATCAGATATATTGGAACTATTAACCTTAAAACTTTCATGCAGTAAACGTATAAGACTCCAAATCTCCAGATAGTTACAGATAATATTCCTTTAAGTATAAACCAGTTCAGTCTAGTCTCTGTTCATTTTTTGTTACATTTCTTTGAGTTCCTTTCAATTTGTTAGTATCTGCCCAGTAAAAAAGTGGCAAGATTTGCATATAATGTTCCAGACGCAAATTCAACAGATATACTACAGAAGTATTTACTTTGCAGAAAAAGATGGGTAAAGTTCCTCATTACAGGATTCCTACAGGTTATGCTAGCATAACGTATTTTCCATCATTAAAAAGTGACCTTGATTTTCCAATGCTTAAAGCCAATCTGGTGTGAAATATGCTTTGCTGAATGGATTTTTTGTCACAAATGACAGAAAAGGTACTTTACCTCTTAATTCAAAAGCAAGCAGCTTTTGTTCTTACAATGATTGTTTTTGCTCTGTTTTTCTGTATTGATTTTACAACCTGCAGCTCAAGGTTATTTTCACAGATGGCAGCTGGTGGAGCCCAAGCTGATACTTTCCATGTGTCAGTTCTCTCCACAGTTCTCTGTTTCTCAAATCCGTTCAGTTTGTCAGTTACATTGTTATATGCTTTTTCACAGCCAGGTTCTCATGTGTCCCCTATGAGTTTACTACCAAGAGCAGAGAGATAGACAGTGTGTTTGTGAGGATTATTATAGGGTAAATAAAACTCTTGTGAGTCTCCAGGATACAGGTTAGGGCTAGAAGAGTTCTTCCAGGTGCTAGTGAGATGATTCTCAGCAGAATGCATTGACGGTATGTGTAGGAAGGCAGAACATGGGCAGTTAGTCAACTTGCCACTGCTGCTTGTTAAGAGGGCCTGAGGGACAAGTGCGACAACAGCAAAACTATCAAGTCAGAGTTAGTATCATCTTGGAATCTGTTCACACTTCTGATCAAGAAATCACAACATGACTGAAATTTTCAGAAATCAGTATTTTCCAGGCCTTCGTTCTTGCTGCTGGTTTATGGCATCTACTTATACAATACAACTGAGGTGGATCAATCTGCGATTTTCCTAATATCAGAATCTGAATTATTAAACAGTTATTTGCACTATACAGAGTCCTCAAATGAGATGAGGTGAGGATGCAGCAAAATCCTTCTGAATTCCTCCTGGGTTCCTATAGAGGTAGGACTATTTTACATGAATAGAACAGTTGCCATGTGAATCAGAGATTTTTCAAATCTATATAAAGGAAAAAGATAAGCAATGATTGCTCACTTATACCATCCTTTAAGGCTTTAAGTTGTGCTAACAATTGCTCTAATAATCACTGTTGCTTTAGAGTGTCAGGCATTTTGCACAATAAAATTCATTCTGATCTCAGGTTTTTTGGAGGTGACTTAATAGGCCTTTCTCCTTATTTTTGTGCATGTACAAGTGCTGTATTGCTGGCAGGTTAGGATCAACAGGAACAAAAGAAAATCTAAAAAAAAATCCATGAATGAAAAATTCATTTCTGGATAAAAACCTCACTATCAACACTCACCAATAAGCTGTTGTTAAAACATCAGCATTAGAGTTAATTAAAGGCCTAATTTCATGAAGTTTTAATGTTATTGATTTACAAAGTCATACATCTAATAGAAGTTGCTAATGCCAAATTGAAGAATGATGGATTTGGGCGAATGATATCAAACCACAGACTAAAAATCTCTGCTTAGTTGCCAAGTAACTCTCAAGGAGGGGAAAATTTTATTTTTAGAATTCTTTAAGTTCATGACACTGTCCTCCCAAGTTTGTTTAAATCTGTACTTGTTTTTACAGAACTGAGCAGCTAAACAGCGCTGTCTGCCCAAAGACACTCTGGAAATAAGATATTTCTCTAAGTCTTTTGAGGGCTCTGTTCATTAGGCATTCTTCATCCGTACATAATCTTGTGTCATCAAATTTTTCATGGAAGGAGACTACTTTCTAATAAATGGTGTCTGTGATAATAATGTATTATATAAATAACTAATTCTTAGAATTTACTGAAGAATTGGAAAATCTGTTTCACCTTCCTGAGGACAATCAGAGTTTTATCTCCTTCACAGAGTGCTCTAACCATCAGTATATGGTGGCCAAAATACCATATACAGCTGTCTCATATGCATATGTAATTTTTTTCCACTTCGTACTCAGGTCTAATTACAGTTTCATAATCCATTCCCCAAACTGAGCAGAGTCAAATTATAAATACTTTTACTCAAAGTCATTTAGGTGTTAAGGGAGACAGAGCTTCCTCTTTATTTTGTCCACATCCCTAGGAGGAAAAATACTTGTATACCATTGGTAGCCTTCAGAGATACAAAAATAGGGGAGAGAAGAAGTCAGCTATTGGCGTAAATAGGTATTAAGTTTCACCTTAGCTGTAGCTGTTCAGTAATTCTTGCCTGCCAGTAAGAGTAGATAACTGCTGTGACTTGGCTCCATCCAGCAGTCAAACACCCACCCAGCCTCTCACTCATTCACCTTTCCCTTGGCATGGGGAGAAAACAAGGAATCACAGAATCACAGAATCAGTTTGGTTGGAAAAGACCTCCGGGATCAAGACCAACCTTTGTCCTAACACCACCATGTCAACTAGACCATGGCACGGACATGTCCAGTCTTTTCTTAAACACTTCCAGGGATGGTGATTCCACCACCTCCCTGGGCAGCCCGTTCCAATGCCTAACGACCCTTTCTGTCAAGAAATGCTTCCCAATTTCTAGCCTGAACTTCCCCAGGAGCATGTTCAGACCATGACCTCTTGTCTTGCATGTGCTGTGTAATGACACTCAGGATGACCTCTTCCATAACCTTGCCCAGAACCGAGGTCAGGCTGACAGGCCAGTAGTTCCCCAGATCATACTTCTGACCCTTCTTGTAGATGGTCGTTACATTTGCTAACTGCCAGTCTGCTGGAACTTCTCCTGTTAACCAGGACTGCTGGGAGATGATTGTGAGTGGTTTGGCAAGTTCTTTTGCCTATTCCCTCATTATTCTGGGGTGGATCCCATCGGGCCCTATAGACTTATGAGTGTCTAATTGGCGTAGCAAGTCACTAACCGTCTCCTCCTGGATTATGGGGGCTTCACTCAGCTCCCCATTCCTAACTT
This sequence comes from Cariama cristata, assembly GCF_000690535.1. Classification (NCBI taxonomy): domain Eukaryota; kingdom Metazoa; phylum Chordata; class Aves; order Cariamiformes; family Cariamidae; genus Cariama; species Cariama cristata. The sequence goes on along the minus strand of NW_009598660.1, from coordinate 608 downwards.
CAGGCTCACTTCTCCTGTTAACCAGGACTGCTGGGAGATGATTGTGAGTGGTTTGGCAAGTTCTTTTGCCTATTCCCTCATTATTCTGGGGTGGATCCCATCGGGCCCTATAGACTTATGAGTGTCTAATTGGCGTAGCAAGTCACTAACCGTCTCCTCCTGGATTATGGGGGCTTCACTCAGCTCCCCATTCCTAACTTCAGGCTCTGGGGGCTGGGTGTCCTGGGGACAACTGGTCTTGATATTGAAGACTGAGACAAAGAAGGCATTGAGTACTTCTGCCTTCTCCTCATCCCCTGACACCCCCCCTGACACTACACTCCCCTCTGCATTCAGCAAATGATGGAGACTCTCCTTGACCTTCCTTTTGCTGCCAATGTATTTATAGAAACATTTTTTGTTATTTCTAACTGCAGCAGCCAAATCAAGTTCTAGTCAAGCTTTGACCCTCCTAGTCTTCTCCATGACCTCACAACATCCCTATATTCCTCCCAAGTTACCTGACCTTCCTTCCAGAGACAATAGATTATCTTTTTTCCCTAAGCTCCAGCCTAAGTTCTCCATTTAACCAGGTCGTTTTTTTTCCCTGACAACTTGTCTTTCTACAC
>NW_009598659.1:4476-6758 GCF_000690535.1 Cariama cristata | reverse complement strand
GTGTGTTAAAAAAAGAGTATAAGGAGAACAAGATAAAAGTAAGAACAAAAGAAAACACTTTACGGCACATAGCACACTGCTTTGATATTTTAAGAGGCTAACCTGGAGGTCCTATTTCAATGAAGTGACTGTAGTGCAATTCCTAGCAATATCTTTTAGGTCAGTTATTCCAGACATAGAAAATAGGACAGGCTTTGCAGATCAGAATGTGTCAGGTAGGACAGTTGATTCTTTGAGTGACTTCTCCTGCATGGGAGAAAAACAACAACAAAAAAAATCCCACAATTAAGTACAGGTTAGCATGAAGTGACTCTACTGAATACCAATGATACTTTTGCATTATTGTTTCAAAGTATGTGTAAAATTCACTCCAGGAAGAATATTGCAGATGTCCCAGTGCATGCAAACAGTAGCTGTCTGTGATCACTTGCAGTGAACATTGAGTTAGAGGAATTGGAACAAAACAAGCTGAGGAGTGAAAGCAACTCACTGGAAAAATGAAAGCTGGTACTCCTGGTAGTTTAATTGTACTGTTTGCTTCAGAAACTAAAATATCTCTTGTCTGCAACTAATCACTGAAAATGTCTGAATTGCTGACATTACAGTCAGGTTCGGTTCCTAAAGCAGCAGTCTGGAAAGATCTGCTTAAGATTTAGTTGGTTATTCTGACTCCTCAGTATAAGGCAGCTTGACTGCTTCAGCACGAAGGAGAAAACAATATAAATAACATCAGTGTTGAAGATGAGGGGTGATAAAAGCAGTGATGTAAAAGATCATGTTTCCTAACTGATCTGAGGAGGAGGAAAGGAATGTCAGCTCACTGATTTATGATAGAATTTAATGATCCAATGATATCCACAGGATGCCCCTGTGCCCTTAACTTAACACCTTGTCCATGCTTCTTCTTCTGCATATGAAATTAACAGAGTGATACAAAACTCTGCATATTTTGCTCATCATTGTAATGTACAATTTTTTCCAATAGTATGACAGTTTGGGTCACTGTCAAGTCTTTGCAATGAACATTTTGATGTGTTTGCCTTGATTTGAGGACTTAGATGGTACAGATCTTCTGAAATGGCCCTTTCATCCATTATCCACACTTGAAAAAAATATAATTTGGAGTTGGAAAATGTTATACTTGAAAACTGACTATTGGCAAAAGGGAAAACAATCCTAGATATAAAGCTAAGAATTTACTGTTTGTTCAAGTAGTGTTTTAACAGTCAAATTAAATTGACAGTCCCTCTGTGACTTAAGGTTTCAGTCTTCCTCAAGCAGAATGGATGGAGTGAGATAGGTTGTGAAAAACCATTAGCATGCTAGGATCCTTGCTGCAAGGATATTCATGGTAGAGTTCCTTTGCTTTTCAGTCTTGGGCGGGATTGGAGTTATTTTGGTGCAAGTCTTTATCCCAGTCTGCTTACTTCTTCCAGTCTACTTCCTGGTACCGAGCTGAAGTTTGAAAGTTGGATGTTGGCCTCCCCAAGGCTCAGCTGATATTAGCTGTGGTAGTCAATGCAGCGACTCCACGATTTTGTCAGGATGGTTATACATGTGTATTCATATATTCATAGAGACAAAAAGTATTAGGAAATAAATGCTTTATCACTAGAAAACTGTTACAGTAAACAAAAACCAAAAGAGGTCAAGATATGCCAAAAAAAAATCCAAAGACTGTCAGGGTAGTACAAAGATTAGTGACTTATTAGTAATAGCAAAAGTCATATTTACTGTGCTAAGAAAAAGTATGAAATTCATAGCCTTTTTGTAATTTTTTTCATGCAAAGTCATGAACAGGGAAAGAAGAAATAAAGTATGTTACAAGTTATTTATCTAGTCCATAAGACACTTCTAGAGATTCATTACTCAGATATGTTTGACAGGATATAAATGAATAGTTAAAATGACTGTGTTTAAGACATCTCAGATTACAAGTGACTGACAGCCATATGTTTTAATATGTTAGGATGATCACGGGGATTAGATTCTATATGTGAACAAGTATTCAGAATTTAATAAGAATAAATTAAGTAAGAATTTACAGTTGGTATGAAGATGTCTTGAATCTAGATACTCTTTTAGCAGGGAAGTCAAAGCAGTTTTTCTGGATTTTAGTAAGGTTTTTGATATTGTCCCTCACAGCATCCTTCTGGATAAGTTGTCCAGCTGTGGGATGAGTGGGTTCATAGAATCATAGAATCGTTTGGGCTGGAAAGGACCTTTAGAGATCATTTAGTCCAACCCCCCTGCAGTGAGCAGGGCAATCTCCAACCAGATAA
>NW_009598659.1:0-4453 GCF_000690535.1 Cariama cristata | reverse complement strand
CTGACCTTGAATGCCTCCAGGGATGGGGCTTCCACCACCTCTCTGGGCAACCTGTTCCAGTGCTTCACCACCCTCATTATAAAAAATTTATTTCCTTATGTCTAGTCTAAATCTACCCTCTTTTAGTTTAAAACCATTACCCCTTGTTCTGTCACAGCAGACCCTGCTAAAATGTCTGTTCCCATCTTTCATATAGGCCCCCTTCAGGTTATTAGAAGGCCGCAATGAGGTCAGTCACAGCAGACCCTGCTAAAATGTCTGTTCCCATCTTTCATATAGGCCCCCTTCAGGTTATTAGAAGGCCGCAATGAGGTCAGCCCAAAGCCTTCTCTTCTCCAGGCTGAACAACCCCAACTCTCTCAGCCTGTCTTCATAGGAGAGGTGCTCCAGCCCTCGGCATTTTCGTTGCCCTCCTCTGGACCCTCTCCAACAGGTCCGTGTCTCTCCTGTGCTGAGGGCTCCAGAGCTGGATGCAATACTCCAGGTGGGATCTCACCAGAGCGGAGTAGAGGGGCAGAATTACCTCCCTCGACCTGCTGGTCACACTTCTCTTGATGCAGTCCAGGATGCGGTTGAACTTCTGGGCTGTGAGTACACATTGCTGACTCATGTCTAACCTGTCATCCACCAACACCCCTAGGTCCTTCTCCGCAGGGCTGCTCTCAATCACATCATAGTGCGCTGGGTGAAAAACTGGCTGAATGACAGGACTCAGAGGGCTGTAGGGAGTGGGGTTACATCTGAGTGGTGATCGGTCACCAGCGATGTTCCTTAGAACTCAATTCTACAGCCAGTTCTGTTCAGTATATTTATCAATGATCTGGATGCAGGAATTAAATGCAGCATTAGCAAGTTTGCTGAAGACACCAAACTAGGAGGTGCTGTTGACTCACCCAATGGACAAGAGGGATCTAGACAGATTGGAGCATTGGGCAATGATTAATGGCATGAAATTTAGAAATACCAAATGCCAGACTCTGCACCTAGGACAAAGTAACTCTGGGCACAAGAATAAATTGTGAGTCAAGTAGCTAGAGAGCAGTCCTGCAGAAAGGCATCTGGGGGTGCTGGTTGGCAGCAAGCTCAATAGGAGACACCAGTAAGCCCTGGTAGCCAAGAGGGCAAACCCCATCCTGGGGTGCATCAAACACAGTATAACCAGCTGATCAAGAGAGGGGATTATCCTGCTGTATTCAGTGTTGGTGCGGCCTCACCTTGAGTATTGTTTGCCATAGGGCCTTGAATGTGTCCAGAAGAGGGCAAGAAAGCTGGTGAAAGGGCTGGAAGGCATGTCCTGTGAGGAACAGCTAAAGACTTACGGTTTATTTAGTTTGGAGAAAAGGAGGCTGAGGGGCGACCTCATTGCTCTCTGCAGCTTCCTGAGTAGGGGAAGTGGAGAGGGAGGTGCTGATCTCTTATCCCTGAGATTCAGTGATAAGATGCATGGGAATGGCTCAAAGCTGTACCAAGAGGGTGGTCAGACACTGGAACAGGCTTCCCAGAGAGGTAGTCAATGCCCCACGCCTGTCAGTGTTGAAGAGGCATTTGGACAATGTCCTTAATAACACATTTTAACTTGGTCAGCCCTGAAAGGGTCACGCAGTTGGACTAGGTGATCACTGTATAAGCCTTCCAACTAAAATAGTCTATTCTATTCCATTCTTTTCTATCCTATTCTATTCTATTCTATTCAAATGCATTACATTGTTTTGTATAAGGAGCTTTGTTTCCAAGCATTTGAAAACTGCAAAGTGAAGACTTAAAGTATAAAGAAACAAAACAAAAGTATGGAAAATCTATATTAAAGGGGGGCAAGATTTTACTGGGTGTGGGTGGTAAGGTTTTGGCAGTGGTAAGCTGTAGGGGGGGCTTCTGTGAGGAGAGGTCAGAAGCTGCCAGATATCGCTGATCCCAGCCATCTTTGCAACAGCCCCTCTACACCACATCTGAACCCATCAACCACTATGGTAGCACCTCAGGGAAAACATATTTAAGAAAAGGCAAAACATTGCACTGCAGTGAGGAGTGAGGAAAAAAGTGAGAGAAATAGCCCTGCAAACACGAAGGTCAGAGGAGGAGGAGGAGGGGGATGAGATACTCCAGGCACCAGAGCAGAGATTCCCCTGCAGCCCATGGAGAAGACCTTGATGGACCTGATACCCACACCGCAGTCCATGCAGCACCCCACACCAGTGCAAGTGGATATGCCCTCAAGGAAACTGAAGCTTGTGGAAAGCCCACACAGAAGCAGGTTTATCCTAATGGAAGCTGCAGCCCATAGGAAGGACCCATGCTGGAACATGGGAAAAATGTGAGGTGGAAGGGTTGGCAAAGAGGAACTGTTATCGACTGACCACAACCCCCATTCCCCATCCCTCTGTGCTGCTCAGAGCAGGGAGGGATGTAGATGAGCTGGGAATGAAGGAGTGAAGTTGAAGCTAGGCAACACGGGGAAGAGAAAAGTTGTTTTAATTTGTGTTTGTTTCTCAATATCCAAACTTATTATAAGTGTCAATAGTTTAAAATGGTTTTCCCCAAGTTGAGTCTGCCCACGAAGGCAATTGGTAAGCCATCTCCCCGTCTTCATCTCAACGCATGAGCATTTTCATCTTATTTTCTCCTCTTGTCCTGTTGAGGAAGAGAATTGTCAGGAAAAAAGTGATCAGAGAGCGCAATATAACTGTGTTATCTGGAGCACAAAAAGACTCTTTTTTAAAATGGAAAAATATAGCAAATAGTTCACCAGTTTTCATGGGGATTGGAGAGCTTTTTATTGAAAAAAGATATTAACAGTACAAGTGCCATGGAACATGATTTGAAACCCATTTTATTATAATGTTATCAACAAAAGGAATTTAAAATATTCCCATTAAAATGGATACTAGTCACAGTTTAATTGGCAAAGGCACAAAAAGTTTGGGGGACAGTCAGATTGCAGCTTTCAGGAATGATTGGGAATGCTGGGAATTAAACACAGCCGACTGCATCCTACTGGTGGCAGCAGCACAGGAGCAGGAGGTAAAGCCAAAAGGATTGTCTAATTACAAAGGTTATTTATTGTAAAGCTAGTAACTAAAGAGTGAATAGGCACAAAATACTGATGGAATATAATGGGTAGAGCAACATTCCAAACTAAGTAGCCATGAAATATGATAAAATGTAAAGAAATTAAGTCTTAGAGGATTGGTAGGAATAGGAGTAATAAAAGTAAATCTGGCTTTTATCCACTACATTATATCTATGACGAGTAAGTCCTCCTACCCACTGGCTAACAGCTGTTATGTATCTTCTTACAGGAAGTTTATCTATTACTTCATATTTGTGAATTTACTTTTCTTTCCCATGATACACAAATTACTGTTTCAGAAAAGATTAAAACAGCATTCAGAAAGTCCCATATACACTGTTTGTTATCTCTCCTTCTCATTTCAAAAATCTAGATTCAATTTCTATTAGGTAAGATTTTGGAAAAATATTATGTCACTGGCTCCCGCGACAGCTTATGCTGGAGAAAAGAAAAAGGAAAAATAAAACAAACTAAATCTCTCCTGGAATTTTTTTTTTTTTCCATTTTGTGCAAATTGCTGAATAAAGGACTTATTGATCCAGAATCATATCCATATTTTTGTGTTAAATAATCTTCAGTGAACCTTTCTTCCTTAGTTTTCTCTAGTCATTATATTGCCCTACATATACTGTTGGTATCCAAGGAACTTATGATAATGAAATCCAAAATGTATTCAAATATTATTTCCTTGTTATTGGTTGTAGAACTCATATGCTGTAGTTTCATTGGATTCTTCTTTTTTCTTACATAAGAAATGCCGAAAAATGGGTCCTATTCACCTTCTATTTGAGATTTGAGGTTTGAGGGTTTTCTAATGTCTTCATCATAGTCTTGTTGATATCTTTTCCAAGCAGAAGAATCTCAGTTTATTTAATGTATTCATTTGCAAAATGAAACAGGCTAATTTTATACTTGCAGTCATATTTGTTCCTCTTCTACATTCATTACTTTTAGTTCTTTTATATCCCTGTGGTTTTACAGAGTAGTATAGTGATGTTTTCTCTCTTGTTCTCTATTCTTTTCCTAATTTTTACCATAATACTTGCTTTCTGAACCACCACTAAGCACTAGAGCTGACATTTTCATATAATTATTCACAATTATTTCAAGAGTACTTTTCTGAGTGCTAATACTAGTTTAGAACCTACCATGTGTACAGGCAGAGCTGTTTTTCAACAAATATCAGCACCTATCAGTGCTGAATCTCTTTTGCCACAGTTTTGTTCAATCACACAGCATTGTGGAAGCCTTCTGAAACAATTCACTGATGCATTCATCCTTCTTTGCATTAGGAAAATTTGTATCACTCCAACTTTGCCACTTCTATTGTTTACAGTAACTTCTTTTCTTCTATGCAGAGGCTGTCACGGTCCACTCAGTAATGGA